>NW_005187422.1:3842469-3855212 GCF_000239375.1 Pundamilia nyererei
GATCAGTTTGGCGGCCATTTATATTTAACAAGTATGCAGGATGCACCATAACAGCTGAACACATTTCACACAGCACACACACACAGCTACAGCTGAGCGGCAATCAAACAGCCCGGCAAAAACCCACTACCTTTAGGTCCTGGCTGCTTTGCGCAGCCAGATATTAAATAATGTGTGGCATGCTTCTGCACTGTCACTACAAAGCATCTTTCCAAAGTGCTGTCTCTGGTGAAAAATGATGATTCAGCGACATCTGTGACGAGGTTTTAGTCAAAGAGTGAAAACAAACCTTTGAAAAAAGAACAAATAGAAATAGAATACAACAAAAAGTCCACAAATTGTTTGCATGGACTTCCTTCAAAGACAACTCGTATTGATGCAGCATGAGAGCTCATTTCTGCAAGAGAGCTCTTGTCATCGTGACTTGATAGAGGCGATCGGATGAAAGCTGCCGGCGTGAAGCACAAGCAGAACAATATGATTGTTAGAGACTCTTTGAAGAATTGTTGTTTTCAAAAATGAGAGTGGTTAAGTCACGAAAAGGAAACAATATCACAGAAAGTGGTGGAAAATGCCAACGACAGCCATTATGTCTCTGATGTCCATTTTCATTTGAGCTGTGTGGATAATCTGCTATGAATTTCTAATGGGCCCGAGCTCTCCTGTGTCATCAAATACTTTATCTGTACAATCCATCAAAGGGACACCTCTGCGGGCCGAAATGGAGACTAGGAAGAAACCATAAAAGGCTGCACATAAACACGCAACCGCACACTTATGAAAACATTACTGACCTCCGGTGTAATTATATCTCCACCTGCATCCCTCGGCTCTTCAATCAAAAATGACAAACTGCCGGCAAGCAGGCCCATTTTCCTAGTCTCTAATAAAAGTCTCCAGACCACACCCACTCCCACAGAGTGACATTAAAAGCTAATCAGATATTAAAAGGCTTTTCATTAGGGTCCAGAAGAAGACAGACTGGTGTGTTGGGACCACTAACTGAGCAGCAGGGCTTCCCAGTAATTACCACTGGTCCACCACCTGCACCCTCCCTCCCCAGTCACACTACCATCTCATCCTGCTGCTCATAAAACATGCTTCCACACAGCTGTGCACATCTACTAGGCATAGACCCTATCTGAGACAATGGACCCCTGGAAACGTCACATTGAGGACGCGAGGGCCGTTTGCAGTCAGTTTGAATCTCTGCGTGGTGGTTTCACAGCTGTTTTCATGTTTTGTTCATTTGTGATTTTTTTTTGTGCGTTTCTGTGGAAATGTTGTACTTGTTTATAGCCCTTACTCTGTGCTTTTATTATTTTGTGTAGCATTGCTGGAAAACTCATTGTGCAATAAACTTGGTCATATACTCTGGAGAGTGTATGACTACATTCAAACAGTGCACACACAAATACAGGATTTCTTTTATTATCTGAAATCTCATTAAAAACATTAGTGAACCATCACCACTCCCAAGGAAACTTTGTCTTTTGTGACTTCCTTCTTGGACCCTATTATGTCAGTTTCTATAGTCACAGAAGTCACACATTTGAATCCTGTAACATCATGAAAGTTGGGGACTGGTGGTGTTTGCGATAGCAGATTGAAAGTTTGATTTAAAATTATTCTGATTCATTAACATGCATGCTGGTTAATAGTAAGCAGCCAATGCACGGGTTTCACTAATCTAATTTTACTTGTAGACTTGTTTTGTAGATAGTGTTGTCACGACTGCCGCGGCAGCCATGTGAAGTCGAAGGGAAAAGGACCCAATCGCAGGCACTGACGATGCAACGAGTGAGCTTTATTGACATGAGGTAATAATACAGACAGAGCCAAGATGGGACAGACGGAAGCTAAGAACAAACCTAAACTGGGACAATCTAACCAACAAATCTAAAACCATAACTCGCAGGAAAACATAAAGAGTGGAACACAGGATGACACGTGGAGGTAACGCAGACGGACCAGTAACAAGCAGAAGAAAACACGGGGCTTATATACACACAGGAGCAATCAGGGAATGGGAGACAGGAGGGAAACACAACTGGGAGAAATCAGAGCTGACGAGACAAGAGGGAGCAAAACCAGGCACACTACACACAGGACAGGGACTATCAAAGTAAAACAGGAGGTACAACAGGCACGCACAGACACGAGACATAAGACATGGCAACAGGAAGGAAACACAGAGACACAGAACAAAAGGAGCTCAAAATACAAAACAGAAACCAAACCTAAGAACAAGAAAATCTTAACATGAATTAACTTTAAACATAAGATAATAATCCAAACCAAAACCACCAGGTCCACAGGCTCAGGACAAGTGTAGGAACATTTCAGGCATTTCTAAGTGATAATGATTTCAGCTTTCAACATTTTCTTTTTTCTTTTTCTGGCTTGATTTTAAATGAGCCAAAAACGCGAGAGCATAATTTGCAGTCATTTGGGGTTGCAGCACTGCAGAAAATGTGCTTATCTTTGTTGCAAGAGGTTTGGCACAAAAGGCCCAAACAGTTTTCTGCATCACACTCCACTGAAGAGAAATGTCATGCAAAATAAATTAATTAATAAAAAAAAAATGAAGGATGTCCTTGAGCAAATTCTGACATTGTGGACAGTTTGTCCTTGGGGGACAGTTACCAACACGGGCTGCTCGAGTTTACTCTTGTGACGACGTTTAGAACATACGCAATATTTATTTACTTCTCCATAGCAGTGCATTCACTGACTGTCATATGGACAGAACTGTAAAGCGTCTGTCGCCAAGTCCAGCTTCACTTCTTTACTGTTGGGCCTGCTGTACAAAGCAAGCATGGCCCGCTACACTGATGATTAGTGATGTCTGGATGAGCAGCAGGCGATAAGGCAAAGACTCTCCCACCCCCTTCCACTCCCCCACCCCAGAATCCCCCCACCCCCCGCCCCTCAATCTCCTCCGCATTAATTATGACATTGGTAATAAAGGAAAGTGTTTAACGGGCAGGAATTGCAAATGAGTGGGAATTGATTGGGCCTTCTCTCATACTAATTGATTGCAGACTTCAACCAGAAATAATAAAAGCGGATGAAGAGGAGGAGATGAGGGAAAGAGAATGAAAGCTGGGTGGGGTGAGTTAGGGGATGGGAGGTTTATTTAAAGGGCGGGTGGCCAGCAGGAGGTGGAAGTGGGAGGAGAACAGGCGTAAAGAGGTCAGAAAGGGTAAACACAATTGATGCAGCAGCTTACAAATAAGGAAAGTGTGTCTCTAATTACTGCTATTATTCTATTGTAAAAGTGAATTTCTCAGATTTGCACAATTAATCAGTGCGATGCAAAACACATGGGGTGACAACATGCAGTCCAAACATATAATAAAACACTCAGTTCCTGCAGCCTTTGCAAATGCACCACACCATTAACAACATGCATTTCCTCAAGCAGTAATAGCACTAATGTCCATCCTCTGTCGACACACTGCCGCTCCTGGCATATGCTACACAACAGTGAAAACAAAAACGCCGAGCTGCCAGTGAACGATACTCTCCCATAATACAAGCCGAAGGGTGTGGGCACGAAGCAGGAGGTGTTCCAGGAACCATTAGCCCCCTATTGATTAGCTACGTAACATTATAAACTATGCTGCAGTCATATTAACTAAGCTGTTCATGAAGTGAATAGCCGAGAGCTTAACCTCTCTCTTTTATTCATTCACAGCTTTGCTCCTTTGTTTTCATGAGATGAAAACTGAAACAAAAAGCTAAATCGCACATTCCAGGTGAAGATGAATTCAGACTTTTTAAACGAGAGAGCAATATTCGAAATTCTGTTTAATAAGCTGCTTAAGTTTCCTTCTCAAAACCTTCTACTTGACTACCCAGAGGTTTGGGGCGATAACTCGACTCAAACAATTGCAAATGCATAATATGTGACTAGCCTGATGTTAGCAGGGTGTTCACACTGGTAAATGCTGGTGAGTGCCACTTCCAGCTGGAACCTAGCAATCCTTTCTGAGTTTACAAAGATGGAGCCGGAGCCCTTCCTGAGGATAATGGCCTGGCTCACACCATACTGGGAAAAGCACTTTGGAAGGGAAAGGTCCTGGTGAATATGGTTAGCATTCAATAGTTTAGATTTTAATTGGTTATGGGATACTATGAGAGCACTGCCGAGCTTCTAATCCATCAGAGGGCCGTGACCAAGTGGCACATTGCTGCTACCAGAGTCGGAGTGAATTTAGGCTTCACGGGGCAGCTAGGGCCGGGTCGGGAGTACCTCTCCTGGACCACTGACAGCTCAGGGTCATAGCCTAGCTGACGGAGGTAGAGCGATCCAAGCTTTGGCCATTAATGTTTGATGAGCTTGGCCTCACTGGCATGTATAAAAGATGGAGGAGGACCCCAGGTGGCAGTGGCGTCCCCCTCCCCCCAAGAGCAACTATCCGATCATTATTGACCGGGCCATCGGCCACCGCTAGTGGCACCTGATAGTGATTAAAAAAGGGACTCAGAGCACAGCAGTTTCCTGAGCTACAGTGACACGCCATTATTTTTGAGAGATTTATTCTTGATTATGGCAATTTAAATCCATCATACTTTCATCCAAGCATGTACTGAGATCATTAGAAAGAGATCTTGTCTAACTGAAATATTATGGTTTATCTCCTCACCTGCTGTGTATATGCAGACATGGTGAAAAGAAGGTTTCAAATGCAACCTTAACATTATTCCCTCTTTTCTCCCGTTTTTCCTACAGAACTGTAAGCTAAACATTCAGATGCTCTCTGTTTCAGTAGGGGCAGGAACATGTGACATCTACCAACAGAATGTGTCCATGTTTAACCTCCATAGTCATTTAACTGGCACTCACTCATGTAAATGAAGTAGACTCATTTTATAACGCGTTTTCATGTACATTACAGTAACTGTACAATCTGAATACACATACAATGTTCCTGAGAAAAACGTTTTCACTTGATCTTTATTATTAATCATTTAAACATGTTTAAGTAAACGATGAAATGAATGCTACACGTGTATATATCATCATAAATAAAATATTGTGTAAAGTATATTAAAAAGGGTTCAAATTTTTTATTTCACTACAAACCTCTGGAAATACTTTTCAAAAAGAATAAAGGAAAGTTTGAGCTCTTGAAGTACTTATTGTATTATAATATGGTTTTTTGCTCAGATTTCTCACCAGTGAAATTGATTTCTAAACTTTATTAAACAGGAAAATGATGATATTTGGGGTTAGCCTATACCTCACCAGCTGGAGCGTTTAACCACTTCTTGTTTTATATAGACTAGGCATAGGAGTAAAGGTGAGGGGGAACTAGAGCTAATGTTGAGTTAGCACTGCCAATACCCTTAGGCTGGTTCATTTAAAATAAATGAACTACACAAACTATGAAATATTTAAAAGGTAAATTAGTACTGGCTTGCCATTTTTTGCCTCTGATAATGTCTTGGGCTGAGCCCTGTAGCTCACTTTATCAATCAGGATCCAGGTGAACACATTTGGATTAAATATGATAAAAATTTTAAACACATGAGAGAAAAAAACATTAAACAAACACAGAGTCCAAACAGGAGTCCAGGAAAGAAGACCTGGATCAAATTACAGGCGGCAATAAGACACTGTGGTGTTAAATTATTTATAACACAATATTGGCATGCAGTCCAACAACAAGCAGCTTATTAAGGGACAAATGTGCACTTGTGCATTATCCTGACGTTCGACTTCTTCAAAAGTAACGACAGAAACAGCTAAACACAACACTGTGTCTAGTTGCAGAGATTTAGATTATAGCTATAGAGTTTCTGTATCGTAAGTGTGGCATCGGTCGTCAGTGACACCACAGTGAGTCAAACACGCCTAATCAGGATGAAAAGAATTCCTTCCACATTAAGGACAAAAAGTGTGAAATTGCTGAGGAATGGCAGAAGTACAGCGACACAGTAATGCAGACACACGTCAGTTATACCGACTGACATCCCAGCACACACGAAGCACAAGAACATAAAATGCAGTTTTATCATCATGTGACATTATTCTAGGCTGCAGACCAGCAAACATCTATTAACATCTGCATTTCCTTAAACAATCCGTTCAGCAGACACCAGTGAATTAGACCCACACTCACCATACGCCTCCTCCTAGGTGCTCTGTCTGTCTCTCGGTTGTGTTAAAAGCTCGTCTGCCTCCCGCCTGCCTGCCTCAGGTGTTCGACGGCAGAAAGCTCCTGAGATACTGCAGCTGCTCTTCACCAGTGACAGGGCAGAGGGAGTTTCTGTCAGACAGTGAATGGCCAACAGCTCACTGACTCCGCTCCGTACTCTTTACACAAGGCCCTCTACACCACCACTCCCCGCTTAAGGCAGAAATGACTTTACCATTAAAGTGCAGCCTTTATGGAAGACCAGGTGGGTATCGATTCACAACACAGGCGCACATCTGCTTGTAGACAACTCTCAACTGCCGTGTTTACACGCATGCCAGGAAGCTGCAGAGCTACAGTAATTGTCCAGACAGCTGAGGGTTTGTTGTCCAGTTCAGGAGGGAAACCGTATTTCCTCTCGTCGGGGAGACTAGGAGCACAGGAAGCAGACACACAGACACGTACTCCACTGTAGGTCGCCTCAAACAGGCTGCAGCTCCAGTCTGAGTCCCCAAGTTAAATAAATAATGTCTGCACTCCTAGCAGATCAGGTTTGCTAGCTTCTACTATTTCACTGGCAAACCTTTTTAAATGGGCTGCATGAACACAGTCTTTGAACTAAACACGGTCTGCTAAGAGTTCAAACAAAGATTGGGACAGCCTCTGCTATGCAGCCAGGCTCTTTACAGGGAATTTATTACAAAAGCAGGTTAAAATTCCCTACAGAGAGTGAATACCTGGGGGGACCACTCTCACACTCACAGATGGGGTTGGTATGCAGACAGACATTCAGGGGAAGAATCAGAGAAACAGGGTGAGGACCTGCATGTGAGCACGTGAGTTATTGAGCTATGACTTCTGTCCTCAGGAATGTTCTGCAGACATGCTGCTCTACCATCAGCTCAGAGAGAGGAGGGCTACAAAAGGTCACTCTGCCAGAGACAGCAATAACACTGCAAAAGGTTTTAATTATGCAAAACAACCCAAGAACGCCAAAAAATCCTGTGTCAACTACTTGTAATTTTCACATATTTATTGAACTGAAAGTCCACCTCATCATTCCCTGTACAGAGATTTTGTGGATGTGGGTAAAAGAAGACGAAGCACCACGACAATGCTGGAAAGCAGAAAACGTTGATCTTCTTAAATGTTGTGCTAGAATTTTCTTCTGCTGCCACTGTTACTATCAAAAAAGTGGCAAAAAAAAAGACTAGCGTAAATATAGACCAGGCTAATTAAAGTCAGCTATTTAAAAACACCACACATTTGCCTCCAGATCATGTGTGCATGTGTGAGTAAATGTGTAGTCAATTTTAGCAGAGCAGACCGAAGGGACTCCAAGCCAAGAGGAAAAAGCATGTAACTGTGGCATTCATGAGAAATCGGCACGGACGGAAAATGTCTGATGGCCAAGTTACACAAGGCTGTTTGCGTGCGCAGAACCAGACAGAGATCAGAAATTCAATATAACGCCTGGACTTGCTGAGAATCCCAGGAGGAACATTTGTGTTGTGGCCGGCAGACCCAAGGAGACTGGAATTACAGGCCGTAGCAGTTTATGAATGGTGATTGTCTACTGCTGAGTCAGGCTGCTCTAGCCACAGTGGCCACTAATTTTAGCCTTGCTGTGGTGAAACCACTGTGAGGAACCATTAATGCTTCAGCCCATCCCCTGCAGCATCTTCAGTATGTTTAATACGACAACACAGATGGAGGGCACTGCATGGAACGAAGCATAGTAAGTCTTCTTCCAGTCATCTCCAAAGAAACAACAGTTTTTCTAAGCTACTGCTGAAACACTTTGCCCATTAAGTCATCAAATTATACGACTAATTTAATAATCAATACTTTCAGTAAGTGGTTCCTGATAGGGGGTCATTATGGGTCCAGTTGGTTCAGAGGAATCGAGACCTGACCTGATTGTACCTGTGTCGTACTGGGACCATATTCTACATTAACTGCTCTAGTCTAATAAAGTTGGGTAGGGTTTCATTTTCCTGACACAGATCTAATTATCTTTGTATTAGAGTTGGGTCTTGCAGAGCTTGGATCACCCCTTTGGACACATCTCAGATTAAGAAGTCCAAAACTCGGCGTAACTGAAAGACCTCTAGTTTTAAATCCCAAACAGCACTGGAGGGTCACAGCGTGGATAATATAATTCTGTTTATTTGGGAAGATGAACATGATTAAAAAAATCATAGCTGTTAAGAAACTGGTAGATACTCAATCACAAAAGGTCACAGGGACCACTCACATGCTCAGCAGCCATTTTTCAAAGAAAAGTATTTACTGGATCAACACTAAGCTAATTAAACGAGTACTTTCCATCTGAAGTACCATACATTTGGATGTTTGGGCTCTTGTATAAAAATGAGTTGTTTCAAGATGGATGTTTTCACTATTCTGTAACATTTGATGGACTAAATGTTGAAAACAAAGGATTTAAATGATTTAAAACAGAGAAAAAACAACAAGAAATCAACTAAACAACTTTTGATCTTAAATCATCTGATGATTTATTGCATATCACAGCTTTGTTTGTTTGTTTTAAAACTTGTGGTAAACCATACAGTCTCACAGTGCAGCCTAACTCATCTTGCAATAATCTATTTAAAAAAAGAAAAGGCTAACTTACCACCCCTGATCTACAGGTGTCCAATTTTATTAAAACGCGTTACCCCGGGGAAGGAACCAGCATGAGCCCGAATGCTTTCCCAGCCACACACCAACACCACACTTTAAAGCTCTGGAGTAAGAGGATCCCCCTACCTTATCGTGCGCACTGAAATGCAGTATTTCCACATTAGATTCCACATGCCCCTGACATCGTCAGGACAGATTTGGCTTGTTTAAGTTCTTGAGTGAGAGACCCAAATGTTTTTAGGCAACTCAGAGCTGGGAAAAGCCTGCCTCAGGAGAAGCAGCATCCACCCATGCCACTCCTTCTCTCTCTCCTCACTTGACCACAAAACATGTACTAGTCTTTGCTCGCTCCTGAGAAAAAAGGACTAATTCTCCGTCCTGTAGGCTGGGTTTTTTCAGCCACTGCTCCTTTCTGAGTTCCTCTGTTTTCATTTCTTTATTCTACATTTGCAAACGTAGACACAAGCTGTTCTCGTCTGAGGAGAGCAGAGCAGAGACTTATCCAGCATTACCAAGTAAGGCCAGCTTCTAAGTGGACCAGACAGGGAGGAAAATCCCTTCTTGCTTTAGTGTGTAACACTAGTGAGTGTTCACATTCCACTAGCTGGCTGCAGCCCCTTTCCTCAGTAGCTTATCTTTTACTGCTGCCACGCCATTCCTCCTCTAAATCATCCCACTGGCTGAGTACGGGATGTGCAAAGGTTCAGGTATTGTCTCACTGTTTTTCACAAACTCTCAATAGATGGTATCTGACCTAAGGACCGTGAAACATGCTGCAGCTGAATAAGATTATTTTGGTCATGCTACAGTGGGTGTGATGCGTCAGCTATCTTTAAACAGCAGTAAGAGGAAAATAAAACATCCAAGTCAACATGCTGAGTCAGTGAATGTAAAGAAAAAGTAAAAAACTCTTTGATGTCTGGTGTTTCTCGTCCGTCTCATGCGAGACAACGCACCCAGTGTGTAACGCGTGAGGGTTTACGGTTCAGTTAAGCAACTGAGTTAACTGGACCAAGTATTTACTCTCCTATTTTTATATTTTTTAATAGCTGATTTTCTGTAAAGACTGTTGCTTTGGGTGCAGTCTGAGATTAGGTTGCAGCTTTTTAAGCATCACTTCTTAAACTGCCATGTCTGGCAGTAATCTTGTTCATGCTTCAAGAGCATTTAAAAAGCAAGATAAGGACAGGCTAGATGGAGAGAATGAAAAATGTCATGTAATGGTGCTATTAAATAAGAAGTAGAAAAACACTGCCTTTATGGAGTTTATGCCACTAATTCATATTTGCCAGTGTTAATGCATTCACACACTCTTCTACTGTAATGATACTAATGCATAAATATCACCAGGTCTGAGGTCTAAGATCTTTCTTCTGTAGAAAAGTCAGCAGCTTTTCCACACATGACACTGACACCTTCAATTGCAATCAGAGTAAGACTTGCGTGTCTGGAAGGGGCTTTAGCTGCGAACAGCTGTGCAGTCTGAAAATCCTTCTACAAAGAATGACAGAAAGGAGGAGAGGTGCTCCGTGTTCCAGCAAAGGAAACTTGAACTTTGAATGCAGGGTAACTCGTGATGCAGACAAAGACTTGAAAGAAGCTCAACTGAACTCATGGTGAGAGTTACAAAAAACTAGCCTCCATCAGTACGTGTTTAAATGTTGACACCGGTTATTAGCGCTTTCTCCCAAAGCTCATCTTTCTACGACTGATTACTTGGAATTTATTTTTTATTTTGGCACTGAGTGAGGACTGTAGATGTTCCCTCAGTGCAGACTGCAGTCTCCATTTGAATGGATCTTTTTCACACAGTAAGCTGGCAGTCATGCATGTTGTTTTTATCCTAGACTTGAAAACATAAAACCACCCTTGGACATTAATCATCATTACTGCCTGTTTGTTTATCAGAATATAATGGATTAAAAATCATTTTATTTTAAATATCAGTATTTAAAAACACATCTATAATCTATCCTTTGTTACAGGTACAAACTTTTGAAATGTTTTGGAAAGTTAAATAAGATACCTTGGTTTCTTATGTTTGTATATACAGTGTATTTGAGTTCGATTCATATATTATAAGGTAAAGAACTGATTAGAATTTACTTTTTGTAGGTAGCATCTACACTAGAGTATTATAGTGTAGTGACCTAAATAACCATAACAGCTAGGCATATCAACGGCTCCAAACAAGCTTCAGCTGCATGTAAACGATATGCTGACACATAGTAAAGGAAATCCTTACAGTGACCATCTGAGACCTTTGCCTTTGTTATTTTAGATGTTTAAGAATAACCAAGTATTTCCATTGCCTGCTGGTCTCTGTGTCTTCCTATATGAGCAGCTGCCAAACATTTCTCTGTCTATCTTTGACCTCCACTCTCATGGCTGGGTCAGCTACTAAGAGTTAGAATGAATGCTGATACTAATGCTTCAGTATAAAAACGTCAGTGTGAATTATCTGCTTGATAAAGACTCACAATATTTTCACAATATTTCAATTCAATGAAGAAACAAGAGCAGAAACAGATGAAAAATGGCAGATATAATTAATATGTAATGCAAGCTAATCAACAAAAGGGAGAATCAGTGGCCACAGGCACCAGAGCTGTGAACCACAGTGACGGCAGCTCCAGGCTCGCACTGCCACACTCTGTACACATTCACACAGCAGATTGATTTGACAGGGGCTTCGTACTTTGATGTTTCCATTTCATGCCATGGAGAAAATCACAGAAAGAGTGACTGATATCAAACTGACCGCTACGAGCCATATCTGCTACTGGGTGGTGCAGTCTGGGCGAACAAGCTGCTAGTGTATCAGCTACAAAATGTTCACTCGCAGGACAGACAACACCAGAATGTCCACACTGTAATTTCTTTAACAAAGTTGCATGGTCAGTCAGTACAGACTGGCTGAGGAACACTTACAGACCCCCTTTGAATAAGCAGAGGATCATTGGATGTAATATTATGTAACCTGTAATTACACGGCAGTAATTTGGTGCACGTGGCTCGACTAACTCATTAATCTTGAATGATATTTACATGTTGGGGTGGAATATACAGTATACTGCCATCCAATGAAAGGTCTTGCTTTTTTCAGCAAGATCATGTCAAACCACATTCTGCATTTATTCCACCAACATGATTCACTAAAACATCTGGGTGCTAAACTGGCCTGTCTGAAACGAAACATGACAAATGAGGCGTTGAACTGCCGAGCAGCCGAAATCTTGTATCAAACTAACGTGTTTTGCTTTTAAAATGACAGCAATTGGTCACTTTTTGCTGATTGTGATTAAAAAAGGTGGTCCAACACATTAGGAAACACATTTCTGAAAAGTGTGGCTGGCATCCAATTAAAATGAGCATATATTTTAACACACTAACATTAATGCAACTTTAAGTTATATTAACTCTCTTTCTAATGTAACCTATATTATATAGTGAGTGTTAAACAGTTTGCTTATTTTTTTGTACATCTAAATAAAAAACAAATAAAAAAACACTTCAATCACTTGGGTGAGTAGGTAAGAATCTGAAAAGCATCTGGAGATTTATCAGGATTCATCAGTGTCTGCGAGGACTTTGGGCAAACTCCACTGGGATCTGTCTTAGAAGGACCACAGACCTGCCTGATGCCTTTAGGATGACTTTTGATGTCATGCATTTAGTGAAACCCTCTCAATCCAGGCCACAGTGAATGTGCAATATTAAAAAGCCACTGCTCTGCCTGCTAACTTCAGATAGAAACACTGTAATCTGATGAATCCTTTAGGAAAAAGCCAAAGTCTCAATCTTTGTACGGGCGAATTGAGATGCATAAAGGAGCCACTTATACGAACAATTATTCTGTTAGGACTTGGCAGCTGTACATGTTGGGGCTCAGGTCACATCCAAAAATGGATGAGGAAGTCAAGTCAGTGTGAATGATGAAAGAGGTGGGGG
>NW_005187422.1:3855232-3893873 GCF_000239375.1 Pundamilia nyererei
GTGTGTGTGTGTGTGTGTGTGTGTGTGTGTGTGTGTGTGTGTGTGTGTGTGCCAAACTGCCGTGTTTGGACAATATTTATATGTATTTCTCAGTACGGCACAATCACAGGTTTCTGGTCCCATCAACACAACGCCCGTTATTGTGATCTGTCCATAGCTATTAAAACACAGATAAATCCATTAACAGACACTGGGCAAGAGTTGAAATATTATCAGTAAGGTCACCGATCTACTGGAATCACAGGCAAAGCACAGAGGCTGAAACACAGAAACCTGAAATCAGAAGTTTAATTTAAAGGCTCCTTAAGGCTCTATTTCACTTTCTGATGTGCATTTTTCAGATTAAAGAGATGCATTGAATTTTCTACACATAAGTGAAAACTCTGAGGAACAGCAAACAGACAGATACAGCATATTGCTGATTGTTGCATTCGAACAGACTGAACAGTGTTCTTTGTATACAACCTCTTATTGACCCAAGCAAAGAACTGCAACTCATTACTGTCTGGCTCCCAAAGCGGAGCTCAGAAGCCTACAGCAAATGAAGATTTTCCATTTACACCACACTCCAAAACAACACTGCTGTTGAGTTTGGCTCATCCTCAAGCATAATGAAATGTGTCTCCACCAGGCAAACACTGACTTGTACTTCAATGGAAAACATTAGAGTATTAAGTCATGTTATCAGGAGGGGGTTATGCTATTTTTTGTGGACTCAAAAACAATTATAGATATAAAGATGGCCTTGGGGTGTGTGACAGTTCATCCTTTTAGATGATCAACTCCACATCACATATTCCCCTTTTTTTTCTTTTCACTTGACCCGACCCGCAGGGCAGTCTTTCTCATTACTTTTACAAAATGAAATAAAACACAAGCCAGAAAACAAACAAACAACAAAATTAGCTTTGAAGCAAACATGTCAGTGATTTTGGCTGTATTATCACACAGTGTAAAATTCATTTCATTTCTTGCATTAAAAAGTATCCTGCTGGTGTAATAGATCATTAGTAACCATACTAAAAGCCAACAGCTAAGTTTTTGACAGAAAAGTCATCATCATTAATTTTGTTTTAGCTTAAACATACACATCTTTAACATGCTGTAAGTATTTTGGGATAAATAGCAACCCTCTCACAGAAGATAACACTGTAACCAGTATGCTTTGGACCAATGATTAAAACAAGTTGTTAATGTTAATATGTTATCTGCAAGGTCTCATATTGTGCTGATTTATACGAACATAATGGGAACACATTACGTGTTCAGGTTCCCAAACGAAAGTTGAAAAACACAAACAGCTACAGGACAGGGTTAGGGGTTTAGCTATTTAGCTAATGTGTGTAAACTGCGACATAGGGCCCTGGAACATGGATAAACAAAACACCACCAACAACAAACTTTTCCGAAGAGCTTGACTTTGTATTGTATTGGAGCTGACAAGCACACGGCAGGTTTTATGTCTATACTTGAAACTGTCAGAAGCAGTTATAAGAAGTGTATTTCAATGATGATGTTGCTAATAAAAAAAAAACAACTCTCTCTCTCTACACGCAGATGTTTTATATATTTATTTATAGCAATAGAGAGAGAGGTCCAACAGGACTTAAAGTCATCATGGAAACAAATAATTGGCATAAAGAAATAGTTTTTTCTTCATAATGTAGACATTAAACTAAAGCAAAAAATAGTGATCAAAATAATCTGATTGTATTCTTTTAATTCAATAGCTCTATAAAGTTGTTTTCCACACTGAAGCCTCCAGGGTGTGATATGGATTTCCAGCGGAGTACTACAGCTTCCCAGATTGACTGTACAGCTGCTGATGTGTGAATTCTCTAAAATTCTACTTTAACCAGCAGGAATTAATAAGTGTTTTTGTACAAACTCTTTAAAATGTGTTTATATAAAGTACATGAAGGTAAACATGGATATTGTTGTACAAACTCAGAAAAAATATAAACAACAACAAACAACAACAAAAGACCCCCATCTGGATGCAATACTGGGGCTGGACAAAGGACCACAGAGCACGTGCCTCCTCATGCTGCCTGAGCCGATAACTATGACTGGGACCACACATACAATGGACTGAATACTGCGCTGGAGCTTGTCGAGGCAAACCACAACAATAGCTCTTCCATTCAGAGCAGCTGACCTCGCTGACACGTGGGTCCTTTGTCCCCGTTTCATCCTCTCTCGACATAAAAAAAGCAGAGAGGGTGAAAAGTGTCTGTCAGCCACGACTGGGTCAAACATGACACTTTGTGTTCATGTGGGAATTAAAATGGAAACTAAAAGACTACATATATGATTGCATTTCCGCAAGAGGAACTGACGTGATGTGACAAAACATTCTTTCTTTTAGCAAGCTGGCTTTTTCCCTGGTCATGCAAAATATGAAATTCTGAAGTCTCTTAATGAACACAGCGAGCATCTTACCTTTTATAGAAAGCGTGCAGAGGCTGTAGACACAGGAACTGCCAGTAGTCCAAACAAAAAGCTTTGAACTTCAACATTTTGTCAGCCAGTTAAAAAGGCTTAGACTAAAAATGTCATTCTGCATGGAAAAAAAGAACTTGCTTAAAAAGAATGGCTTACATTTAGAGGAACAAAACAAATCAAGCACAGTTCAGACTGCATGTCAAAAACACTGACACCCCACATGGTACAATCCCATCTCAGCGTCTGCCTGTGTGTATCTGGGCCACATGGAGGGGGTTGAACCTGCATCCCTCTGCTGCTGCTGCCTTTGTTAAGGCTGAGCGGTCGCCTGCAGTCCTGTGCTATATGTCCAGTTATAAGCTCCTTTTGGTGTGATACAGATGTCAA
This sequence comes from Pundamilia nyererei, assembly GCF_000239375.1. Taxonomy (NCBI): domain Eukaryota; kingdom Metazoa; phylum Chordata; class Actinopteri; order Cichliformes; family Cichlidae; genus Pundamilia; species Pundamilia nyererei. The sequence goes on from NW_005187422.1 coordinate 3,858,065, forward strand.
AGACCAGACACCGTGGATCTGTCTGGGGTTCCTGAGCAAAAGGTTCACCTTGGCAATCTTATGGTGGATTCAACCTACTACGTCCCACCATGCTCAATCTTTTCAAGTTAATCAATAGCAGAGATGGTCTCAGTTTCCATCATTGCTGCTCCTCAGAGTTGAGTTACAGCTGCTCCTATTGTCTAAGCAGCCACACTGACAAGGTCTGACTCTGCTGCGCCTCGCTGGGCCAACAAAGCACACAAAGGCCTCCCTCGGCGACCGTATCAATTAGGCTTTATCAGATGCTGCACAGCCTGCACCAGCCCAGCCTGCTCAGGGAGAGGCTAATCAGCAGCAGCACATGGTGCGCAGAGGGGCGAGGCAAGTACCCATGAGGGCCAACCTCAATCACGTTTTGTACACATAAAGCCTGAGCTGGTTGCCAAGACAACTCCAAACACAGGATTTACAGAAAGTAATGGACCCTTGATGTGAATCTTTCTCACTGAATGAAGATGAGAGGTGAGGGTCAATTTCAAGAGTTCTCAGAAGCCTTCCAAGAACAAAAATCCCCAACCAAACAAAACACGCTCCAACATCAAAAACGTCTTACGTACAAATTATTAAAATGATGCCAAAAAAAGAGAACAGACGATTCATGTGCATGAATGAATTAATGACGAATACAGGAACACCGTCACTAGCTTATCATAACGTGTTCTTCCAAGTACAAATCTACAACCTGCAACGGATCATAGTGTTCACATATCACCATTTTTACTTGGAAAAAGAAAAACATACTTTCATAATAATCAAAGAGATGATAAGTGAATCAGTTTTATCGTAACCAGTGTAAACAAGTCCCATGATCACTCTCTGTTTAATACAGATATCCCTGTTGGATGGGCGGTGTTGCTCTCTGCCATGATGATTCAGCTGTCAGTAGCATCCTGTCAGCCAGGTTTAAGACAATCACTGCTACAGCTTTCAGCTCCATCGGCTCACAGAGCCACAGTGTGGGCTGGGTGGGGAGCCACACGGAACGATACGGCAATTATTCAGCCGGGCAAACAGCTTTGAAGTGAGAACAGACAGCATTTTGTAAAAGGCTGCGAGTCATGAAAAGAGCAGAGAAAAGTTTACAGTAATGAACAGTACACTGAAGTATGATGCTGCAAACTCAAAATGCAATCCTATTCTGTGTGTTATGTGGATGAGCCAGTTGTTAAAGGCCTACACTAATAACACTAATGACTTATTTGAAGTCTTTGGTAATTATACAGCATTATACTAGAATAGAAGCACCAAGTGAACAAACCGGCCAGCTAAGCTTGACAGAAATGTTAAAGGGGCTCCCAGTGAATTTCTTCCTCTCTTTAATAAAACTGAGAGATTTACAAATGATTAAATAAGAACTTCATGACATCCAGGCTTTGGACAAATGTAACTTTTACACAGATGCCTATGGTGTCATCACCCTCCTGAATTTTGACTGTTTTCAGTGCACTTCTGTAAACATAATTTTACATGTTAATTAATAAAATAATATGCACTGAAAGCTTTTTAAAAAATGAAATCCCCTTCATATGGCTCCCAGTAATTTGGCCCACTGCCTAACATTCACTGACTTGTTCACTTTGCAAAGGTAAACTAAAAGCATTTTGTTAACTTTGCTACCTTACTGTTGAATGTTTTGTGTTACTGCATATTGTTAACCCGCAAGCATGTCCGTGTGAGCCCACAGTGGGCAGGTGTGAGGCTGTGTGGAGCACAGCTCCTATGGGCAAATCCATAACTGGCTTGCCAACAGAATGTGGCACCGATTTTGGGTCCATGTGAGGCTCATGAGCCAATGCAGTTTTGCCTTTATGGGGCCTAATGGGGGAATCCTGTGGGCCCTACACTATGGTTCTTCACAGAACCTCACAGAAAACCCATATGGGGATAATGCAGGCTACCTCATGTGGGGCCTATAGCAGTTTTGCCCATTTGGGTCGTGAAGTGGGAATTTTGTTGGTAGGATCACTCACAGAAAAAACATGTGGTGCCAATGAAGGCAACCTTATAAGGGGTCCACAGCAGTTTTGCCATTTTGAGCCTCAGTGCCAATCTGTGGGCACACCACACTTGCCCTTATTAGACCTGCCCACACAAAATCCACACGAGAGCCCCTATGGGCTTGCATGAATCTGGTTAAATCATGATCACACATGATCGACTCCTTTAAAAGTTCATTTTTAAAGCCCCTTGCAGCTTCATCTTTGTGGCAGTACCAGCCAATTGGAATATTAAGATACTATCTTCCATCACCATAGTGACAGATATAAAATAGCTTTTCAAAACGCTGAACCTGATGTGTTAGTTTTCAAAAGTCTACAGTCACACTGCAATGTGCTATCTGAAATGCGTGTTTGAATTCAGGCGCTAACAACACTGCAGTAAATGTCCCTGTTTTATTCAAGGCCACCAGAGGTCAGGTCATGGACTGAGCCACACACGTTCCTCTCAGCTTATTAAGGAGCAGTGAGGGGGGTGGTGGGTGGGGGTATGGGAGCAGCACATTATTGAGAGGTGTGATGCAGTCAGATGGGAGCTCATCTATCATGTGGTTTCTAGAGCCTGAAGTGTGTAAGCAGACAAAGTGAGATGTCACAATGACCATTCACCTCTCACAAGGCGTAGACAATAGAAATCCCACACCAGCGTTCGTAATTATTCATACATAGTATGTAAAAATACAGACTTCTGTATAACTCATGTTTTTGGATATGTGATGCTAATCTCACAGCCTGACATCTTCTATCAGTGAATATGTTCCAGTAGTGAAGGATAGAAAGTAGATTCTGCTGCATTAGCTTAACTGGTTGCCGCTCTTCCTGAACCCAGCAGAAAGCTGGAGTAAAATGAGCTGGAGGAAAGCATTATGGTAATAACTGCAGATTCCATTTGGCACCTGGGGAAGGACAAGCCCTTCACTCCAGCTGAGCTTCTTTAGTTCACAGGCTTTAGCTGTCTCGGAAACAACAAACCCAACGCTACAACACCAGGTGTACCTCCGGCAGGCCATGAACAACAAGCAATATGGGTATCCTATTCACTGTGTAATGTACATAAAGACTGCCACAATACACTTGAAATTCATGGAAACCACAGAGTAAAACGCACAGTGGCTAATGTCACACTTTTAAAAGGAAATTCTGGTAGTTGTCCACCAAATTCATGATTTCAAAATCATTCTATGACTAATTTGGTCTGAGGGTTTTTGAAATGACACACTACAAAGTAGTTTCTTTTTTATTTTGTGTCCACAACCAAAAACAATATCATGACTACCTCCAAGAAAAGACAAGTGTGAGGTGTTTTCCCCTTTTACTGACAGGCTTTTCATCCCAGCTTAAAGAGTGACTCTTTGGAACACATCTACCCACTTCTGGACTCAGATGTACTGTATAAACCATAAAATAGCACCCCCCCCCACTTTTAATATGCAGTATGTAAAATCTCATTTTCATACCCCTCTCAATTTAAGTTCATAATCCTACAGTGGCCACTATAGGACAAACAGCTGTGGCTGCCATCCATGTGTAGGCTGTCCACTGTTCACTGTTTAATGTGGCTGCGGTGGCAATATGCAGAGTGTCCACATCTATTTGTGAAAATTGAAGTTTGATATGAGTCAATGAGCCAGTGAAGCTCATTTCTGACCAAGTAAAGTGATGCTGAGGTGAATTGTTGAGGATAGCTTGAACTTTTCTGTTGGTACGTGCTGCTGTTTTTGCCACTGTTAGCTGCTGTTAACAGGCATTAGCGAAACATTGTTGGACTGAATACTAAGTAGGATTTCTTGAATTGCTTAAAGATTGGAAATCATGTTTTGAAGAATCATCCAAACTGAAAGTAAAAATCACTTTTTGTCTTTTACCAACGTGCATAGCAATGCAGCTCAGTTCTGCAAAGCTGATTTCTAATTGAATCTGACAATATTAGAAAGGTTGGGGGTTTGTCCTCTAGGTTCTCTTTCCACATGAATAAAAGTATTTTTATTTCAAACTGCAATCCCTGCTGGATAGAACATCATGGCAACAAAACTCTAAAGCATTAGTTCAAAGTGGCAACCACATGATGCCTACAGAAAAACGAAACATAACAGGAGTAAGACGTTTTATTCAGCACCTCCCCGGCCAGTGAAAAGCTTGTTAGGCTGCTGCTTGATGAGTGCTTTAAGCTCCTCCCCAAGAAATATCATTATTGAAATTCTGTCAGAAGAAGGCTGAGAAAGGCAATGAAGAAAGGCAAAGTCACAGTTTGTCGAATCTGTTGCGCTGCCACTCCAGCAAGAGCTGGGTATTGGAAAAATACAGTAGTTTTTATTTCCTTAAAAAAAACAAAACAACAACAAAAAAACCTCTGGCAAAAACCCTCTCCTAGCTGTCATACTATTCTGCTCACTCATTTGGCAGAACAGATCCTATTATCTTGTTTATCCTCATGGAAATTTAACGGTTTACCACGTGGTGTACATTTTCTCAGCAAATGCAGGTCTGAGACAGCCAGTGAGAAGTGCTGCAGGTGACTTTAGAGGGAGTCTGAAATTTGCACGATATGATCAAAATACGAGTTTGATGCCTTGTTCCCCCTGCATGAGAGGAAACATCGTTACAGGCATGACTGAGGAAGCATGAGGGGGAAAAGCCACATTTGTGCCATTATCTCAGGGCAGCACCTCAACTCTGACCTGCTCTCCTCGGAGTTCATTAAAGAAGTCATTTGCTGGCATAATAGGATTCCTTATCAGATACGAGGTTTCCTCCCCGTTCACCCGCTGTGCTCGAATGCTGTGATAATTCCTCAAGAAGAACACGCAGCTCTCTCTACAGAGTGATAAACAGTCAACGCTGGCATTATCATTATCTCTACGGTCTGACACCAACAAAGGTGGCCCACGGCGTCCCTGCTCGGCCATAACAGCCCCCGCGAGCCTGTCGGTACCCAGGGGACCGCTGCCTGTGTAATTGCAGCTATTGTGAGGCCAGCTGAGGTCTGAGAAGGAGTGATGAGCAGAAAGATGAGAAGGTTATGTTGTGAAGGCAGATTACCTTCACGCGTGGCTCTCACTAGGCACTGATTGATGGCTATTTGCCTCAGCTTTAGCACAGGATCTGCCACAGGATAAAGCTCTTTTCCTTATGACTTCTAGGACTGACTGAACAAAGCTTTGGATGACACCCTTTCTTGAGTATGGCTTGAAATCCTGATACAATCCATCATATATCACATGCAACGAAGAAAGTTCAGAACTGTCTAAACCACCACACTAAAACATCTCTGGAATAGAAAACATTCAGATTCTATCTAGCACAGAAAGTCTCGTTTGCCTTTATCAATAACGGCTAGGCCAAATATTAAGAGCTTATATCAAATAAAAGTTGTAGCTAGCAAGTAAATCCTGCAGCCGTCGCTTTCGCTTGATGTTGTTTGACATTTCAAGCTCAATAGAAAAGGCTGACTCATTTCGTCCCATTTCCATCCTGACACCAGGGTTAACCCTGTGAGCACTCCGACTGATTGCAGTGAAGATGGGGTTACATGTTTTTATTTCTGCTTTAATGCAATTTCTATAATGTAATTACATTTCCAGCTTATTATTCTAAATCATATTGATTGATATTAGTACCGTGGTTAGCACTGTTGAATCACAACATGAAGGTCTTACTAAGTTTGCATGCTCTCCTCTTGGCGAGTGGGGTTGGGTTAATTAGTGAGTCTAAATTGCTCATAGGTGTGGACGTTAATGGTTCTATAGACAGACTAGCGACCTGTCCAGGGTGTATCCTGCCTCCCACCCCATGCCAACAGAGATAGACTCCAGCACCCCCCAAGAGAAGAAGAAGCAGAAAAAGATGGATGGACTTAGTATAATTTATTTTTTTGTATTTGAATTTTATTCACTATTGGTAATATATGAGCATCTCCAACATTGTATAATGGAGACCTGTAAACAGCTGCTGAAGGATAAGCTTAGAAAGTCTCAGCAGCTACAACATCAAATATGAAAGTGAACATATGAATTACAAGAGTTAAAAGTACCAAGCCTGATTTCTACAAGCTCTAAATAATAAACTTGAGTGAAACAGAGCTTTTTAAGGTATTTATTTTAGATACTGCAGAGGATTAGCCAAAGGCAGACTGTACTATCTGTATTTTTTAGCTATTGTATGGCAGTTTCTTTTTTGGGTGAAGAAAAAGGGAGAAATCCCACAGAGACAAGAGCGAGGGAATTGGCTATGAGCAATATCTAAAGCTGGAAGCCTGACAAAAAGAGTGTCTCTGTGAAGTCAGAGTAGTGTGTTCCTGGTGTGTGGGACCCCTCCTGAGCAGCTCAGTTACCACTCCAGGTGATACATAACACTCAAAGGATGCTTGTATAGTGGTGCTTCAGGATTTCAGAGCTATTAATTAGGAAAATATTGTTTGTGAAACTAAAATGCCACAGAGCATGTGGACCTGGCATCAGTGTAGTAGTTCAACAAGTGAAACATCTCAGAAACAATGCTTTTATCTAACCTTAGATAAAAGCGTGATGAGCTTGTTGGGAAAGAAAACAAAACTTGGTTCCTTGTCGTGAATTGCTGGTTTAGACCACAAGTCAGTTAATGTAACATGTAACTGTATGGAAATGATTCGCTGTCATCTCCCAGAGTCCAAGACACCTTCTTGAAAACTCAACCCTCACCCTGGCTCCTCCAACAGAAAGACCAACACCAAAAAACAGCTCTTCATCTGATGCAATTGAATTGAATGTTTCAAAAGAAATAGCACTTTATTTATTTATTTATTTATTTTTTACCCCAAACAGATCATAGTTCCTAAAACATGACAGCAGACATTTTATAAGAGTAGAAAAAAATATGTAAATAATGAAAATAATTACTGTTACACTCGAACAGAACAGATGACGTGTTAATTACAGCAGAAATACACCAGCTTTTACTACTGAAAGCCAAAATGTCTGCTTTGATAAAAGCCTTTTCAAATTAGCTTCTTATCAATGCTTCATTATCTTTTGTATTCAATATCAACATGGTTATCAAGCGGCAACTAAATGCTAAATTAGTGTACTGGAGAGCAGAGTCTGATGTTTGACGGTGAATGTTTACTGGCCAAATAAAGTATAATTAAAATACACAGCTCCTAGTCTATATTAGGATCAGTTTGCCATAATTAAATGATCAGACTGTTTTCACCCCCATCTTTCAGGCACAAATAATACAAATATATAAAAACATAAATTACGCTACATGTTTGAAAACTGGAAATCTGACTGAGTGTATTTTCCAAACGCTTCAGGAGGAAACTGGCTAATCTCACTTGTTGTTTGGCCAACTGTGTCCTGAAGCTCTGTGTGTTTGCTACCTTTTATGCCTTTGGGTGTCTAGCTCCGGGATTACACAACTTTGGTTTAGCACCACAAATAAATATACTGGGAAGATGCAACCTTTAAAGATCTAACTCTGCACTCCTCAAGACTCTCTTTTAATCAGTAAGTGGAGCAGATAACACTGTTAATGCCCGAGGCAGTCCTCAGTCAGCATTAGGGAGCATCTGTGGCTCTCTCCCAGACTGTCCTTATCTCCATCGACCGCTGCAGCTTCCCAGTCCTCTGGACTGGGGATTAATATGCTCTCGGGTGAACATTAGCAAAGCCTTAGAGCTGTGCTCCACCTAGTGGATTCCTGCCCTAAAGACTTACACTGGTGGGTAAACATCAACAGAGGTGTCCTCACACATGCTAGTGTGTTTCACCTCATGTGAGCTTACTTCACTGAGATGTGGCTGCTAAAAATCACAGACAGACTGTTTCCTCATGAGAATGCGCCTTGCTTGAATGATGGCATTAACTCATAATTATACTGTAATTAAGAGTAAGTGACACATGAGCAGTACAATCATTGGATACAGCGTGGTTAAATATACAGTGTTATTGCGTTTTTTGGGGTCAAACCTTGCATGACTATACATGTTATAGCCCTTGTTTCCGTTTCTATTAATTAAAAGTGTGTACCTTTTGTTTGTGTACAGCAGTGCAGTAGTTAAGTAGTCATTACAGTCGCCTCATAACAAGAAGGTTCTGGGCTCAAATGTTTTCCCTCTTATTGCATGAATTCTCGTAGACTTCGTCCTACAGTGCAAAGACATCCATGTTCGGGTAATGCACAACGCTAAATTGGCCAGGTGTGACAGTGAGCATGAATACTTGTCTGTCTGCGTTAGCCCTGTGATGGACTGGTGGGCGGCCAGTGGTCCAGTGTGTCCCCTGCATCTCGCCCTGTGGCAGCAGGGATATGCTTCATTCTCCTGAAACCCTGAACTGAACAAGCTGTTAAGAAAAGTCTTGTCCAGTAGAGCACAATGTTCATATTGTTCAATATCAAGTAAAAAGATGATCTAAACATAATGATAAAGATCTCAAGATGTTTCGATTTTGCTTAGAAAATTCAAAATGTTACTTTTTTTATAATCAGCAAAGTAAAAAATAAATAAAACATTTCCATGCTTCAACATATTAAAGGATAATTCTGTTATTTCTCAGGTTGATTTATCCCTGTGCTAACTTTTCACTCTTCAACTCTCTTAGCTATTTGGGAAAATGAGGAGTTGCACAAAACAAACATAGAAAAAACAACACAGAACAGTGTATATTGGGACAACAAGGACAAAGCCCCCGTGGTTTAAAAAATGTTTTTGAGTCTAACTAAAAATAAACACAGGAATTAGACACCTTGTCGAGCCATTTGCTCACTGCATTAGGGATCTCCATCTGGGGATATTTGCCTCATGATCTAATCACCGCACATATCCATCCATGCATGACAGTTTGTTTACATGTGAGAATGACTTTCTGGAGAATTAATGACTGTAGGTAATGGTCAATTACCATGTGGAGCATTTTGAGGCCGGTCATAGGTCATTTCAGTTTAATGGATGACTGTGTTTATTTGGAGACAGAAGTAAGAAGACAACAGGATGCCTCGAAACACAGTGTAGATCAGTATAGTGCTCACGGTCTGGGAAGAGAAAGAACAACTTGTACAAAAAAGTGATGCTGTGGCTGAACTTGCTATTGCACTTCATGCACAAGGACGAAAGAAAAACTCAGACTGTAACACTGGAATATAACCACACTTGGTATTGGCTCTCACTGCTGTATCATATCACTTCCTGTTGTGGTCTACATATGCCTTATCAAAACACACCTTCTTCTGCAGGGGTGCACATAAGTGGTGCGGACCACTTATGTGCACTTAGGTGCGCATTCACTGTCAAAATAAAAGACGCGCACCAGATAAAAAATTGCAATGCGCGTTCGCGTACATATAAGGGCAGTGTTTTTGTCCGCTAGAGTGGGATTTTCACAGCATATTCTGCACCACATCTCTGTGCGTTCATCATTTGTTTGAAGCCAGCTCACCTCCTGCAACCACTTTTCCAAGAATGCACGCTTCTTTTGCTGTTCGGTCTCCTTCTGACATTTCTTTGGAGGTGGAGGAACACCAAAGTAATTTCTTAAAGGTAACCATAACTTAGCTCCTTATTTCAGCTGCTCTCTTTAGGGGTTGCAGTGGTGCGTTACCTACCTCCATGTCCCCTATCCCTAGCATCCTCCTCTGTCACACCAACTCTCTACGTATCCCTGTACATACCACCCTGCCCTAAACCCATAATACAGAAATGTATGAATTTACATTAGTAATAAAAACCAAAGAAAAGTAAAAATGAAGTTAGTTAAAAACATATGTGTGTAAGAAAGGAGTACAAACTTCATTAATAAATAGTATGTACACTATGCATGAAGATATAATACAAAATATGTTTGGGATCTCAAAATAAAGAGTTGTTATGCAGCTTTATAGTGGTAGTAAAAAAAGTGCAGAAACAGCACTGGTGAAGGTTATGAATGATCTTCTTAGACTCATCTTTGTGCTTGTCTTGGTCGACTTTAGTGCGGATGATCTGATATCGTCGTGTCGGTGTTGTTCCCACATCATCATAATAAATGTTGTTCCAGGTTCAACATTGCACGTGACCAATCAGAATGTTGTGATGTCATACTTTTGCAAGCCAAGTGATTCATTCATTTATGAAATTCCAGTGTTGCAAGGACAATATGCATAATGCTTACCGTTTATCAAAGAACAGTATCCTGAAATGCAAAGAACTCAAACTGCTGGATCGGCAGACAGAGGCAAGTTTTTTTCCCGAAGTCGCAAAAGTATGACGTCTTAACAATGTGATTGGTCACTTGCAATGTTGAACCTGGAACAACATTTATTATGATGATGTGGGAACAACACAAACACGATGATATCAGATCGCAGCATTCCACTGCTGACCACAACATTTCAGTACAGAGATTAGGACACAGTTGGTGATGAAGACAATCTTTATCACACATGAAATCACACATGTCACAGAGTTTTACACTGGGATCACTAGCATTTACAATATATGCTTCTTTCACAGGAGCTTTTGTGTTGTGTTTAAGTGTTTCCTATCTAACATTCACACTCTGTTTTAGTTTTTTGTTTTTTTGCGTCTGTCCTGTGTGCACACCTGTGTGGATGAATGCACTTGTATTCAAAAGGTTTCTTCATGTAACGATCTGCTAGAGGGTGCAGGGAGCCACAGCCCCGTCCCCCAGGGAATGAAGCAGGCATGGAGGAGATCCAGGCCCCAGAGTACGAGAGCCCAAGGAGGACCACCGGAGGGGCATCCATGCCATCCTCCTGGGAAGAGCTGAGGAGAGCCCCAGACGAGGGGTCACCCAGCAGCCACGGAGCAGAAGCCAGAGGGGGCTGCAGTGGCGTGCCCGCGGGCTCTGCCGGCAGCCAGCTGTGCCAGAGTGAACCGAGCCGCAGGCCCAGAGGCCAGAGGCCTGAGGACCCCCCACCCCCCTGGAGGAGGCCCAACCGAGCCAAGGGTACCCAGCACCGCCAAGCAGCCACCGGGAGTGAGCCGGTACATACCTGAGCGCCCAGCCCAGACACCAGTTTATTCTCCACCTCTCCTATGTCTCACCCCCACCTGCAGAGTGAACTTCTGCAAGCATGTAACACCTCCCTACCAGTTGAAGCATCCCAGAACCCCACGCCCCTCACGGGTTTAAATTTCTCTTTTACTATGGATTAAATTTGTTGATATTCTAGAAATCTTTTCTTGTTGATCATATATTGTATAACTACTCTGTCAAACGGAATAAAGTCTGTTCCTTCTAATACATGTTCCAAGTATTTCATTCCTTTACAATTTTCCAATCTGGAAAATTAATCATGTTATTGTTTTGTAATATGTCAGGGTTATTCCAGATAGGTGTACACCACATTCCAAATTATTATGCAAATTGTGTTTAAGTGTCATAAAGATTAAATAAGTTGTTTTTCATTCAAAACCATGGATGGAATTGTGTCTCATGACTCTTTGTATCACTGAAATCAATCTCGGACACCTATGATCACTAGTTTGCCAGGTGAGCCCAATTAAAGGAAAAACTACTAAAGAAGAATGTTTCACATTATTAAGCTGACCACCATTTTCAAGCAATATAGGAAAGAAAAATGATCTCTCTGCTGCTGAAAAGAGTGAAATAGTTGAATGCCTTGGACATGCAATGAAAACCTCAGGTATTTCACGAAAATTTAAGCGTGATCACAGAGATTTGTGGCTGAGCACACACGTGTTCATGCAGATAAAGGCACAATGATGAAGGTTTCTGCCAGACAAATACATCAGATTAAGAGAGGAGCTGCTAAAAGGCTATAACAAAGCAGCAAACAGATATTTGAAGCTGCTGGTGCCTCTGGAGCCCTGCGAACATCAAGGTGTATATCCTCCAGGGACTTGCAGTTGTGCATAAACCCTCTATTCGGCCACCCCTAACAAGCAGAAACAGCTGCAGTGGGCCCAGAACTACATGAAGACTAATTTTCAAACAGTCTTGTTAACTGATGAGTGCAGTGCAACCCTGAATGGTCCAGATGGATGCAGTGGAGTCATGTTTTGAGTCACGGGGAGAGAGCTGGTCGTCCCCTTTAGGGTTCCTGAAGGTGTGAAAAGTACCATCTGAAAGATGTAATTGTGGGAAAAATCTATTTCCTGCTGGTGAGAATAGTGGAGTATGTGGAGTTTCTGACTGACCACGTTCTTTCATTGGTAGTAAGAGAAGAACTGTGCCTTCTGCAACACAACTATCTTCATGCAAGACAATGCACCATCTCATGCTACAAGGAATACCTCTACATCATTGGCTGCTATCGGCGTACAAGGAGAGGAACTCATGGTGTGGTCCCCATTCTTCCCTGATCAATCCTATTGGGAACCTTTGGAGCATCCTCAAGCAAACAAATAAGAGAGTGGGAGGCAGTTCACATCCAAACAGCAGCTCTGAGAGGCTATTCTGACATCCTGCAAAGACATTTAAGTAGAAACTTTCCAAAAACTTACAAGTTCCATGGATGCAAGAATTGTAAAACTGCTATCAAATAAGGGGTCCTATGTTAATATATGACTTGGATTGAAATAGCTTTTGATTTCAGTGAAATTGATCTACTAATGCTGCAAATTCAACAAATGACCATTTTCAATTCTCTACAACCTATAAAATCTTTTAAAACTGTGTGTGCGTAATAATTTGGAACAGTGCATTTTAAGTTTTTTATTTTTGAAAAACATACTGTTTTCATTGGGAGTTTTTTTCAGTAACATTTGAATTGTACTCTATTGGTAGATGACTCGAAAATTATGCCGAATGTCATTTGAATCGTCTATTTAGGAAAAACCGAGAAAAATATCATTTGCATAATAATTTGGAATGCGGTGTACGTTTGCATGGGATTAATGAAGACTCCGTAATTTTTAGAAACTCCCACCATGCTGTCAGAGGAGAGCTGATGTTAGTGCTTTTAAAGCATTCATGTCGTTTGATGTTTAAGCTGATAAATGGTAGGTCTGAAATCTCTAGATTATTGCATAGTGCCTGTTCTACATCTGACCAAGGCTCATCTGAGCGTGTATGTTTTAACCATCCTGAGATGAACTGAAGCCTGCTGGCTAAGAAGTATTGTTGAACGTTAGGCAGATCTAGTCCATTTTCACCCTGTTTAATACATCAGAGAGTAACGGGGTTCAGTATCCAGTCCAAGGCAGACTGTAGCTGCCAGGGATCAAACCACCGTCCTTCCAATTAGTGCCGAACCGCTCTTCCTCCTGAGCTACAGCCACCCCAGGTGGGTCAAAGGTTGCAATAACTGCTTTGACAAGTAGCTCAAGTAGAATGGAAAAAACTCTATATAAGAACCACTTCATTTACAATTTACCAAGTAAAATGTTTTTAAAAAATACTTCATACATTTTCAGTACCACGCAAATGATACCCAAGTTTATTTACCCACAAAGCCAGAGAACTAGTTAAACTACAGGCATGTCTCAGAGACATAAAGGCCAGAATGAGCTCTAATTTCCTACTTTTAAATTGAACCAAAAATGATACTCTTTCATTCTGCCCTAAAAATCTTTGAACATGGTGTTTAACATTCTAACTTGCTGTGGATAACATTACTTTGACTTCCAGTAACACTGTGAAAAATCTTAGAGTCATTCAACCAAACATTACCAGTTCAGCCCTGGAAGACTGATGAGTAGGTGCCAAGCAGGACGACAGCCAAAGACAGATGGAAGGTCCCACACACTGTTCCTGGAGGGCTGCACTGAGCGATGCTAACTTTTTGGACTGTCCATGAGCCACGTCTACAGAGCTGGAGAAGAGTCTCTTTGTTGTTCTTCAGCTTGTCCTCTTTATGGTGAGTGATCACATGATTAGTTCTTTTTTTGTAGATTTTTGCAGACCTTTTGTGGTATCTAAATTTAAAGTTGCACGTGCCTCCTAAGCCTTTGGCACCAAGCATCAGCCAAGTCGAGCACAGTGATGCAGTGGTTCACACTCTGCCTTACAGCAAGAGGTTTCTGGTTTTGAGCTGAATGAGACCTTTCTCTGTAGAGTTTTTACAGCTTCCCGTGCCACACAGTTGCTTAAAGTACATAGAACTAAGTGCTAAATGTGGCTAAGGGGAGTTGATATTTTGAAATACTCTTTTCTGTTAATTAAGGTCGTTGTCATGTCACGTTGACAGCTTGGGGGACTTGGGCAATAATTTTTAAAAGAAAACTTAAGAGTTTCTTTTTTTTTCTATTTTAAATGGAAAATGAGGGAGTAAAAATGTGATATAGAAATTAACAATGAATTCATAGCATTATCTATAGATTTATATTACAATATTAATGTATGTTTGCCATAAAATGCGATGTTAGACCTGGAATTCTCTACAGGCATTCCAGGGTGTCTCAGCATGTCATTTGAGATTCACTGCTAAGGCTGCTATATCAGGCTGCAGATCACATCATTTTTATCGATTTGGATGAAAATGAGCTGTGAAATTGTGTTCCGAGCAGAGATAAAGTAACCATCTGGCGTGACTCGCTGCGTTTTTGTTGCCTCAGGCAGGTAGAACTGGGGCCTCGGTCTTTGAAGTATTTGTGTGTGGCAAGTGTGTCAGTGCATTGCCACAAACAAGATGAAAGGTGAAGCAAAATGTCAGCAGTGCCTGTATTCACACTGTCATTAGTTTAATACTGTACTGTACTTGTTAAATCTTAAAAGCGTGACACTTAAAAAAAAAAGAGACATATAATGGATTAGATCAGGTTTATTACAGTAAGATTCATGCTAAGAGGTTTTTAGTTAAATATATATCAAAAAACTCATCAATTTGTACTATTTAATTATTGCCTTTTAAAGACTGCTCAGAATAACCTTTGAATGGTTACTTTTCTCACAAATTTCTTCTCAGCATGGTCAGCATGATGGGTGCAGCATTGATCTTGTTTTACTAACCTATATTGTACCAAGAACCACTTGGCAGTTGTCAGATGTTATCAGTCTAGCCCAGAAAATGTCAAGTTCTTTATAAGTCCTCTTTCAGAAACCAACAAATGCTCCGATAACATTGCCTTCCCATATTTATTTTACATAGAGTTCAGATAGAACATACATGTCAGCTGCTAGAAATCTGTGAGAATCAAGCCTTGTGTGGTGGAACTTCTAATGGACTTTTTGGAGTTAAGGCTGGTATTTATAAAGATTTCTATATTTGCAAGAGGAGCACAAATGGTCAGATCTGATGAAGCCTTAGGGAGTGACGACCGGCTTTGTCATGAGTGTTTTGTCATTAGAATGCAAAAGCTTGCAAAAGGCAGCTGGTTGTCCAGAGTGCAAAGGTATACTATCGTCCTTATTTGAAAGGTAAAGTTAAAAGGTCAACATTAAGATTTATATTTCAACATGTTATTCATTGATATTCCATCTGAGTGTACACTAATATTATCAAAAGTTTTCACTCATCTACCTTCACACTAATATGAACCTGAGTGGCCTCCTATGCTTAATCCATAAGGTTTAACATGATTCTGGCCCGCACTTTGCAGCTATAATGGCTTCAGCTCTTCTGGGGAAGCTTTCCACGAGGTTTAGAAGCGTGTTTATAGGAATATGAATGCCTGTCTTGTCATCTCTGCTCTCATTTATTCCAAATGTGTTCTATTTAGTTGTCAAGTTCTTCCACACTAAAGACATCATCCATGTCTTTATGGACCTTACTTTGTGCACTAGTGGGCAGAGATGTTGGAACAGAAAGGGCCCATCCCGAAATTGTTCCCACAAAAGTTGGGAGCATGAATTATTCCATAATGTCTTGGTGTGCTGAAGCATTAAGAGCTCATTTCACTGGAACTGAGGGTCGAAGCCCAACTCCTGAAAAACAACCCCACACCATAATAATCCCCCATCTTTTTTACTTGGGGCAATGCAGTCAGAAGAGTGACGTTCTCCTGGAAAGTGCCAAGGAGACATCAGAGCAGATTCAGCCCTGAATGAGTAACTGTTGTTCCCAATCACTTCCACTTTGTTATAATACAGCTGACTGTGGAATATTTAGTAGCGAGGAAGTTTTACGACTGGACTTGTTGCGCAGGTGGCATCCTATCACAGTACAACACTGGAAATCACTGAGCTCCTGAGAGCGATCTGTTTTTTCATTACATCATGAAGACTAGCATGAAGTCCTCTTAACATCTTTTCTGTTACTTAAGTCATTCAAAACTGAAAAATGTTTATTGTCATTGTAAAAGAAATATACAATGAAATTAAGTTGCACTTGAGAGCTGTACTCAATAAATTAAAAAAAAAAAAAAAAAACTATTAGTGTTTATTATTTAAGAAACCGGGATCCTTAATTTTGCAAATTACCAATGCTATAAATAGACACAATAGCTTTGTTTGAGGATGAGGATGACTTTAAACTGACACACTAACCATTTTTTCAGTGGTGGTACATTTATTTTTTTAAAAGGGAAATAATGGAAAAAAATGATGGGTGCAGCATTGATCTTGTAAAAGACTTCCTGATTAAACGATGGCAGCTGTTTGCCGTAAAAGCTCAGCAACGGTTGTTATTTGGCGCAATTATGTTATGCAATCATTTATGTCTGCAAGTCAAGTTCATGGGTACTTTTCACATTGATTTTAAACAGTGTTATACAAAGGTGCAGGAAAAAAGGGTAAAAAGAATTATTGACCATATTTTATGCTGTTGAAAGAGACTCAATAAACTGATCTGATGGACTCTCTAAAGCTGGTGTTGGACAGCCAGATGTTATCTTAGTTAAGAACCCCCCCATTCCACTCCATGACGTACTGGGCAGTCCCAGGAGCATTTACAGTGAAAGACTGAGATTACACAAATGTACCACTGAATGATCATTCCTGCCTGTGGCCATCTCTCTGTCCAAATCCTCCATCTAGAGCATAAGTACACACTGCAGTAGTTGCACACCGTTAATACTGGCACATCAGAGAAAAGACCAATGCCAGTTTGATAAGAAGGTACCTGAATTTCAACTTTATCTACATGCAGTTTTGTGTAATATGTTGGGATATTTGTATATTAGAGCTATTTGGACAGGAGTAAGCGATGAGGTAAAATGTTGTAGAACCACAAAGTTTGCCTAAAGACCTCTACACATTGGTTCAGCATGTGTGAAAGTTCATTGCAAGTCTACATAGATCACACAGGTCAATGAAAGGATATCTACCGGTTAGTAGACTGGTTCCTGCTGGTTAGTAGACATAGGCCATGCCAGCAGTCACACTGATAATTGAACGATTTCTCTTAATACTAAATGTTCCACAGTAAGAAAAACAGCAGCTAGAGGCTTTAGCTCTCAGAGCCCTCTCCTGTGGAACCAGCTCTGAGCTTGAGTTGAGGATGCAGACACTCTCTCCTCCACAAAATTGTGTTAAGACTCAATCTTAAGAAACGTATAAGACTGCAGTTTGATTAGGTGGCCTTAAACAGTCCTGTAGTTATATAACTCTATGCCAAGACTGAGGGAGGACCTCTGCACTGGACTACAAACATGCTCAGGGTGAGACTCGCAGCTATCTCATTTCCCCCGTGCCCCCACGTTCCAGCGCCCCTGCCCTAATTTGGATAAAATTAAGAAAATCGATGTATGCTGCGGGATATGTGTTACGCTCAGTTCCTCTCTTCTATCAGCTTTTGTTCTCCATTTTTTGCTGTTAAATATTATTCATTGGTTGGCTTCTTGTGGCTCCTGTCAAGAAGCCTGTGCCAAGTGCTGCTTGTGTCTTTCTGCAAATATCTCTTTCTGTGGATCTGTAGCTACTGATGCTCTGCTTGCTCAATGTTAAATATCTGTTATTTCTAAAATTTCTTTCTTTTTCTTTCTTCTTTAAACCTCCACAACTAATTCTGCTTCTTTTAGTGCTAATGGAGACTTTATCCTCTCCACTGTGCCAAGTGCTGCTTCTCTCTGTAACACTACAAAGTCTTAACCCCAAAATGTAAAGTGCCCCAAAATGACTCATGTTATGGTTTGCTATAAAAGCTAAATTGGGATTGAACTGAATTAAATTGACCTTAACCACCAATTTATTACTGTAATCTGTAATAACGACAAAGGTCCTCTATTTAAAACTAAATACAAATGATTCCCTCGAGCTGAAAGGGCTGCTTTTGAGCCTAAAGCTATCATAACAAAATGACCATAAAAGGCATAAAAGGCATAGATCTTAGGGCTGGGCGATATATCGAGTTTTTAAAAAATATCGATATATTTTTATACGAGATATAAGATATGACAATATCCTTTATATCGATATAGTCTATGTTACGTTATAATTATACTTGTGGAGCCGCAAGTTTGCCTCTCTTTCGTCCACTTTCGTCTTTACGCAACGTTACTCGGCCTCGCCTCTCCTTCACTGAACACAACTCCCCCTCCTCCCCCATCGCTTCACCTGCAGGAAGCGACAAGATGGACACGGCAAATCTCCGTTAACGAGTTACTGCGCATCGCCCCGTGCGTGGGCCTGGACGCCGTCAACGTGTTAGCTAGCTAACCACGCTAACGAGCTAACCACGCTAACGCCATGCAGCCCAGAGGTGCTGCACGGACTAACATTTTCTCAAAAGTTGACAGCGCGCCATATGTATGAATTCTGGTTGTGCTTGATGGCCGCGAACCGATTTTATGTGGAACACGGCGCTCAGCAATCTGTCAAAAAATGTTTTAGTACGACTTTGGTAAGCTACGGAGCTGCACCGCTTGATGGATTGTTGGAGCATTACGGCTGAGCCTCGCGGAGTGATACGTACTGTGCTTCAACGTAATATTACCCTACTGTGTATAAGGACCATAAATGGCACCTGTTAAGAGACGTGGTTGCGAAGCGGATTTCAAACTCCAGGCTGTCAGTCACGCAGTACAAGTTGGGAACAGAGCAGCTGTGAAATCTGTCTTTGTTATTGTGCTCAGCGTCTTTTAGTTTACATTTTGACTGCACAATTGTGAGCTTTTTGTTATGCAGAAAAACAACATTGTTTTCTTTTATTTATGGAGCATGATTATTTAATAAATACTCATAATTTATTTTTGAGTAAATTTTATGTACATCTGCTCTATGTTAATAAAAGTGCCTGTGTGACATGTGGGACACAGCTTTGACTAAGAACTCTCTTTTTGTTCTTACTTTATGGCTTTAAAAAATATATATCGAGATATATATCTTATATCGCCATCCAGCTAAAAAATATCGAGATATGAATTTTGGGTCATATTGCCCAGCCCTAATAGATCTCCTGCCTGTGCGTTGCGTTCATATCAGAGGACTGGTTTGTTTAACTCACCTGAAAGAAAAAGTTTCAGTGCTTCACTGCAGACAATGAATGCTGTCTTCGCAGTCTAACTGTCTAACACAGTGGCTTCCAATTTTTTTTCTAGGCCCCCATTTGTTTTGCAAGAAAATCTTTCTGTAAACGTGTATTTTTTTTTTTACTGTAAGAATATTCAACATTGCTATCAATACATTTTTCAAAAAATCCCTCTCTGTGCAAAATGGGTTTAAAAAACATAAACAACTGTCGAATACTGTTTGTCTGTGATTTGGACAGCCCGGCGCGTGCTCCCGACGCAGGAAAAACAAATTCTGTCTGGGATACCCACCTTGGCTCCACCGTTGTGCAGGTAAAGCCAAAGGCAAGATATTCTTCATCATATTTTCTAGTCTTTGGCTTGGAAGGAAGTTGGTTTGGAAACATATTTGGCGATGCTTCCTCTTCTGCTTTGTGTTTGTGTAGGAGCCCCATCAAAAAAGAAGAAGTTACCTGGCTGCATAGTAATAACTTTTACAAACTGTATTACAGACACACATACTCTCACACACACAGTTATAATGCTTAAAGGCTGCCTGTATAACAGCCATGTTATAGGAGCCTGGTCTGTGTATGACAGTGAACTGAGATAAACATCTCTACCCATCATTTTAAATGACATAAAAATGACAGCTCCAGCCTGACTGCAATCACATAACCATGACAACCTCCTACAGTTCAGTTCATGCAACGTATCTTTGACAGACTCAAAATAGGTTAGCAAAACTTGGCACTCTTGAGTTAAGGTTACCTAATTTTGCATTTTAAGCATAAACAACTCTTACAGTGCAGTGTATCTAGTGGGTTAAATTTACTCAATGCAGATTTATGACAGAGTAAGTCTTTGATCTCA
This sequence comes from Pundamilia nyererei, assembly GCF_000239375.1. Classification (NCBI taxonomy): domain Eukaryota; kingdom Metazoa; phylum Chordata; class Actinopteri; order Cichliformes; family Cichlidae; genus Pundamilia; species Pundamilia nyererei. The sequence goes on from NW_005187422.1 coordinate 3,878,240, forward strand.
AATAGTCCACAGCACTGCCACGAGAGAGACTTTACAATTACATCAGTTTGGCACAAACACCCGTGACAAGAGAACCAGTAAAATATCAAATCCATTTATAGCTTCTCTATGCATGATGACAATACATATATGAAGTTATGCTTAATTAGCTGAAGTGTCTGGTTTGATGAACCATCGGGCAATTTCCAGTTCTTATATCACTATGGCCAACAGCAACACTGCTGCACATTACGTAGATACACACAGCTTTTCCTCTACAATACAGTGAGGGTATCAAAACCAATTCATAAATGCTCACTGCCTAAAACAACAGGCAGAAAGGGACCTGGAAGACAGTACTGCTTAGGATTACTTTACTACTTTATCATTTAGCCATATTCCTAAACTGTTTGAAGTAATGCAAAAAGGCCATGCGACACAGCTACAGCTAACTTTCAAGATGTAAAGCTGCAACACTGAGACACACATTAAAGTTTAACCACTGGCTCCTTAAATATTTCAGTGGTCCATCATTATAGACCTGTGGATGGATTTACCTTTGCAATAAATGGAAATAGGGAACAATACTGATGCCCAAAGATCCTGCTGAAAGCTCTGTGGAGAAATGCTGAACATTCTGGTAAAGACCAATTAATTTAAAACCCTGTGTTGCAGCTCTACCTGCTTGATTTGATTATTGTAAGGAAAAATAATATGACCTAAGTATGCTACAGTACATAGATGGGCAGACGAGTGTAATTTCTATAATGCAGTAATCAATCTTTTACATTAAGAATAGATTAAAAAGTGTCCTGTAAAAAGCATCACTCATAGTACGAAACTCCAAAAGAAAGAACTCCTTTCACAGGTGATATTTTGGCTTTGCAGAGCCATAAAAACACAAGCACAATTGGTAATGGTAAAGAAAACAGCAGCCAGTTTAGGCGATCCACTTCTATGGTGATGTGGCATAACTGAAAAAACGGATTTGCAATCAGTTTTCAGTAAGACATGCTTGCCTCATTCACACAAGCACCTTTTTCTAGGGTTTTTCTATATAAGTGCTTTCTATCTAACATTCACACACTTTCAAACTCTGATGGATGCATCAGGGAGCAACTTAGGGTTAGTATCTTCCTCAAGGATATTTAGCATGCAGACTGGAGCAGCCAGGGCTAGAACCACCAACCATCCGATTAGCAGATAACCTGACTGCTCTACATCCTGAGCTACAGGATGGATCCTGGCTTGACTGATCTGTGTTGGCATGGTATACATTGACTTTTAAATGTCCCCCATTCCTAATGGCAATTTCAAGAACGCTAGTCTGTCATTTTTCACTTCCTCCTTGGTGAACTTGATATGTTTGTCCACTGAGTTAATTTGATCTGTGAATTGTTGTGAAGGTAATTTTCATACAGGTGTCATCACATACCTGAACCAATGACTCAGTGATATTCCAAGAGAGGACAACAGAGCCATGTCCTCCATATCAAAGTCAGCCACAATAGATGAAGCTGGGGAAGCTGGTCCTGTTGTCATGGGTGGGGTCACCCTACAATCTCTTACAAACTAATCTAATCTATTACCCTTTTCCTGTATTCGCCTCCAGGTTCTCATTTCGAGGGCTCATAAGAACTTTTGTCACTAAAAAGAGAAAATTTTCTCATGACAGTCTGTCTGGTCTAGTAATAGCATGCATCTACCCTCTTCTGCCGGAAGGATGATAATGTTGTCCTCACAGAACGATGTCAGTGTCTTCCTCACCACAATGCTAATATTCTACGGTAAAGCAATAAGTATTTAAGATTTGACTCTCATCATCCAGTGCCGAACAAACTGGGTGTCATCAGGATTCTACAACACAGAGCGAACACTGTGCCTGCAGACACAATGGTCAGGGAAGCAAGACAACATCGTATCAAAAAGGCTTCAAGTAAATGTGGTTAGCCCACTCCATTTCAAAAATTGGTCCAACCTAAGGATCAAGTGTCCATAGGTTGTCCTTAGAACAAACAGAGTAATAGTATAATAGTGTATTGTTGTGAATTATACCAATCAACCAGCTCTCTAAAAAGAAAACTTTAAACCCATAAAATGGAGATGAAAGGGCAATTCACTGATTTAGAAGACCGTTGATTGGCCCAGAAAACAGGTCTTTGCTCTATAAAAACACTCCTTCCCTGAAGCAAGACGATCGTAGAATTCCTCATTGAAAGACGACAGCAAGAATAATCCCAGATTTCTTCTCAGCACTCTAGCCTAGGTCTGTTGATTTGAGGATTCCCCTAACTTTAGCTAGTAATGACTTCATGAATTGCTTCACAATAAAATTGTAACAAAAACCCCCCAAAACATTTATATATGTACCTTTTAGACCCTATTTCTGTCAGACTGCTCAAATAGTATTTAATACTTAAACCATAAATATGATGAATTTTTATTAATGGTTACGTACCTTACTGTGCTTGTCTAGTTAGAACTCAGTGCCGCATTTAGTACCATTAACCACAAGATTTTACCAGAGAGATTAGAACGTACCTTTGGTATCAAATGAATTTTGCCACTGTAGTTTGAATCATATCTATTTCATAGACTCCAGTAGGGATGGGAATCTGAGCAGTCCAATTCCTTGCCCTACAGCTGATTTCAGTTTTTGTGTCAGAGAAGGAAAACAGTCTACACTGTCGATATGGACGTTACTTTTTAACTGCGCAAAACAATGAGAATGCAATGGTAAAGTGCTGCTCATGCAACTTTGGCTCTTTGCAAGCATCTGCATATACAGCAAGAACCCAGCCATGAACTTAGAGTGATATTAAAGCTGAGTGAATGCTGAACCGAGCCCATCAGCCAGACTCTGAACTTGAACAAACTGATGAGCAGTAAGGCTGCGGCCTCTGTTTCTAGCTGTTCGTGTTTCTTTCGTAGAATCACTGTGGCGATCCCTTTAAAGCCCCTTTGTGCTATTTTTTTTTCTTTGCCTGCTCTGTGTACTACTAATAGAAAGATCATATGTGCATCCTCCTTAGGGCAGGGATTTGTGTTGGTGTGTAGGACTGTATCCTATAGGTTTATACTGTTGAATGGTAATTATCAGACAGTGCCTTTTAGGTTGTTTGGAAGAGTAACATGAAAGTAATGTATTACAACAAGTTATTTTCCCCTGGGAATAATTAAGTAATGTAATGCATTACTTTTAAGAAAAGTGTTCTGTGTAATATGCGTAATGATCCCAATGCTGATCACAGGCAAGGGGAAATACATCCAGCATCCACAAACTTTTGACCACACAACATGTAATTAATTTGCACTAATTTAATGTCTTTGATACACTGCTTAGAGATGATGGTGACTCTCAAAGTGGAGCCAATGAGAAACCAACGAGAATTGATAAGGAATCGAATCAATAAGTGATATCGATAATGGAATCGGAATCGCTAAATTCTTATCAATTCCCATCCATTTTGTTCATGTAAATAGGGAGTCTTTTTCACAAAATTAGTTCCAAAAGATTCTGTGCTGGGACCACTTCTTTTTACATTACGTAAAAATGTAAAAAGATTTCCTAAGGCAATATTAACTTACATTTTCATTGCTATGTAGATGATACCATGGTTTATCTATCCAAGAGAACAGATGACACACACCAATCTTAAAGACAGAACCCTCCCTGAGCCTGGTTCTGCTCGCGGATTCTTCCTGTAAAAAAGGTTTTCTGTTCAAAATGACACCAAGTGTCTCCTTAAACGGTCTTGTTAAACTGTACCATTTATAAGGTTAGGCAAACCTGCAGTCAATTGACACTGAAAAAGTGACTTGTATGAGTGACATAAAACTGATTCTGTTCATCTGGTTGTAGCATTTTCAGAGGGAACTCAGAAAATGCTACAACCAGATGAACAGAATCCGTTTTCTAGGATCCACCACTAAATCCTCTTTCTGCTCGAAAAACTTAAGCTGATTTGAAATTCATAAATCACAGGTGCAAATTGCAAATGGGATTCTTAGTAACTCTTTAAACAAGGTCTTTTATGATCATTTTTAATACATTATTTGAATGTAAGTGCAACATCAGCAGTTGCAGTGGCACTGCCTGTACCATCCCATTGAAAAATGAAAAGAATTATGTCGAAAATATAATAAATCTAATTAAAATCGTTTTTTTCCTTTGCTCTATGACTGATGATGACTTTATTGGCTAAATTCCTATTTTAATCCCAAATTTAATCCTGAGAGTAAAAGTAAAAGTGTGTAAACTATAGTCACTGATAAAGTAAGAATGTCGGCAATTATCCACTTTCTTACTCTATTATATTAATTATCCTTTACAGATCGATAGCCAGTGAGGATGAGATGGCTGCTGTTTCAAAGTCAAGTCCAATCATTGGTTTTCACATCCACCTTCAAAACACCAAGTAAAATCATACTCAGTTCAAGGCTTCACAACAGTACTGTGTATCTTTGCCTAACAAGGACTACAGCAGCCTATGTCAGGCCATCTGTCAGTCAAAAATATTCCCACCATGAATGTACTATAATGGATTAGGCATAGCCACCTAATCTATTCTTTGTTTATCATTTAAATTTGATAGTTGTTGGTCATTGGGAAAGTATAAGGAGTGGCTCACTGGAGTCAACCTCAAGTGGCCAGGAGTAGTACTGCAGTTTTTGGCACTTCTCCATGAGCTTCATTTTTCAGCACCTGGTGCTTTCTGCTTGGCACTCTAATGTCCCATCCATCATTATACTTCAAGTTGAATATGCTGAGCACTCAGCGTGGCCTTCCATTTTTAAGGTAATTCAGGCCAGCAGTGTATTACACAGATGGACTTCATTATAATAGAGCCATCAGCTTTTTCACACCTGCATCTACTTAGTGCATGTAAGGTCATGGAAGTAGGTTTACTTATTCTCTAACACTAAAGCAGACAAGAAAGCCCATGTTTCTCAGCTGGACACGTGAAGGGTATGTTTAGCTGGGGAACTTCAGGAAATCTAGTGACCTTGAGCTTGGTCAGGTCACATGAACATCCATCACAGACGAACAGCTTTGCTGCTGTGCCTTGCTCTAGTGGGAGGGGGGAGGCAGCTTTGGTGTGATAATAAGATGAAAAGTCTGCTGAGTGCAGGCAAGCCAGCCCTGGGTGGAACAGATGGAAGCTCCTTCTTTCTTATGCAATCCAGCACTAGTGAGGCAGAAATGATGACTTTTATGTGACTCCCTGGATGTCGGAGAAAACAAAACGCCTAATGAAGATCATGGGACTAACAGATGAGATTTGTAGGCAGATGGGTAGTGGGAATAACAGGAGGTCAACACCACCCCACCGCATCTCCCATCATGCCTGCTGGCTGCTAGCACTGAGACTAATATGCAGTCGGTCACTTTAAATGATAAACAACACGTATCATGTAATTATGAAACCACACTGGAAATTCTTCTGTACAGTAAGTTGACTGTGTGTGTGTGTGTTTGTTGCCTGACAAACTTTGCTTTGTGAAAGCAATCAGTGGCTCATAGATTCTCTAAATTGACCAAAACAATGAGATTAAACGCGCTGAGGGAAGAACATGCACATGTGAAGGGCTCTGAATAGTAATAATGTTCCAGGAAATGTGCAGGAAAGAAGAAGGAGAGGAAGAAAAAACCCCCACCAGTTTTCCTCAGACCATTTTCTAAAAATAGCTCTTCTGGTGTGACATCATCAGCGCTACGTAAATAAAGTCCAGCTTTACTTCTGTAGTGCAGCAGAAAAATGTTGAAGCCACTTTTTAGCCTCCAGGAGCAGCGCTGGTTGTTTTTGTTGCTGACAACATGCACACACAACATATGCACAGATCAGCATGCATACAGTAAAAAGTGCACTCCTTATTTCTTCCTTCATATGAAGAAATAAGAAACTAGTTCAATTGCTAGGACTTAGCATTCCAAGCACACATTTTCCCTTCTCTTGATTGGATGTTTTTTGCTTCACAGCTTTAACACTTCAGCACATGGGCATAAAATTCCCATATGTACAACATTCAAATAATTACTCACGAGTGATGGTGGCGTCTGTGAATCATGACGGAGCTGGGGACCTCTGTGTCTGGTCTGGGGGGAACAGGAAAGCAGAAAGCTTAGGTACACAGCGACTACCTCACAGTTAAATCTCCTACCCACTCCTTACACACACACACACACACACACACACACACACACACACACACACACACACACACACACACACTGAATTAGTGTGCCACTCATTCAAGCTCAGCAGCAGTTGAGATGATGGCTCACGTACAGCTGACTGGTGATATAACTGCTGCTACACATCGCACCACAAATTCTCCACTTAATTTATATTCATGCAAATAGACTAGAAATGTTTAAAGGACTAGATCCTGTCTATGTAGTCAACATCAGGTCACTGAGGTGCTGACAGAGGATTGGCCTGCTGGTCAATATGAGGGCTGGTCCACACTTCTGATTCAGAGCTGATGAGTCCTGTTACAGTGAAACGACTGTGCAAGTACAGACCTTAATCTCAGTTAATGTGGCTACAGTGAGAGAGCGCTGCATCAAGGAAAAACTAGAAAACCTTCTGTAGATTTCACAGAACTTAAATATAGCATTTAATTTATTAGTAGACTCAATTTGCTTCTCTCAAATGTAAATGACCCACTCACTGTTTTGATCCCACTCGATCTTGTCCGAACATATGGACATAATTTCCTAAGGGATTATGAAAGTAGTCTGATTCTAATGATATAGTAACATTTAACAGTATTCTATAAAAATCCTCTTTTGCCTGATCCTTTTTGAAAATAAAATGTTAGAATAATTATGCAAAAAAAAAAAAAAAATACTCCGAAATACTTTTTCATTACAGTACATGCCTCTCCCTACTATAGGTCGCCTTCTTTTCTGTCTTTGCTCTACTCTTTCCACTCACTCCCAACAGGTCCTAAAGAACGCCCGCCGCTCCCTGAGCCTGGCTCTGCTGGAGGATTCTTCCTGTTAATAGGGAGTTTTTTATTCTCACTTTCGCCAAGTGCTTGTTCATACGGGGTCATGTGATTGCGCTATATAAAGATAATAGAAGTGATGTAGGTGATTAACACTTTGTTTGCAGTCCCTTTGTTTTTTCTTATAGGTATCTTACTGAATATAGACTGCACAGGAGTATTCATTACAAAAGACACTGAGTAATTCCCTTCTGGCTGTGTAATGCACTTGGACTGTCTTGGCAATGTTTTTGTCTTTTCCAAAGTTTTTATGAACTTGTTTTCTCCACATGGCATTTTGAAACTCTAGGTCAAGGAACAGTGTTCAGAAAAATGGAAAAGATGTATGTTTCCATTGACTCTTCACAAGTGCAGCCAGCACCGATGACTGCAAAGTTTTACTTCCCAGTTGAAATTCATCGGTTTTAAGTTGCATTTCTGACAAATGCATAACTGAGCCAGCTATACTTTGATTTGCGATTGAACCCTGACTACAGTGGTTGGGGAAAAAAAAGAGTTACCTATGTATAATCCGTCCAACCAGCTGGTCACATCTTGTAACCTGCTAAACAAAAGATTATCAAGGTAAAGGAATCAGAATGACACAACAGAGTAAGCCTGGGTAGAAATGGTTCCACACCTTTCTTGTGTGCTGGCCCTTTTCTCGTCGAGTCGGGTTAAAAGCTTTCAAGAAAGCAGGTGAGGAAACGCTGTTTTAGCAGGAATGAGGTGACTGCTTCTCAGTGACACCTTCCATTAAAGAGTAGAGCAAGAGTGAAGTTGTGTAGCATTGTGGAAGATATATGCCCCAATCACAGAGTGGGAAAGGGGGGGAGTGAAGACAGTCACAGAAGGCTGGAAATAGGCAGGGGGAGGCAGGTAAATTGCTTAACAACAAAATAAAAAGCTGTACTATCACTCAGCTGATAACAGAACTGCTGAATATGCTTTGTATGTATCACATGCCGCTGTGCTCGGCTGCACATCTCTCACAGGAATACACAATGTGCAGGAATGACTGAACTTCTCTGACATGACAAGAGGCAAGGTAGAAAGAAGCAGTGAAACATCAATCACAGATGAGGCATTTAAAGCAGTTGTCATGACAATAGCAATGGCTGAAAGCAAAGATCCTTTTCTTTCCCTCTCTGGAGACTTGGTGACATTCAAATAGCAGACATTGCTGCAAGTCCAACAGCCACGCCTCGCTTGGTGAACTGTGTAGTTTTAGCAAATGTGTCCGATTCAGGTTGGAAATGTTTTCAGTCTGCTCGGTCAGAAAGAAAGGTGGGGGTATAGGTCGGGGTGTGTTTATCACTTTGATGGATTGCGACAGATCAGTAACAGCATGCTTTCATTGGTGTACATCTGATTCACTACTAGAACCCACAGACACAGACAATCCACAGCATTCTCATAGGGCTACATCACCACTTGTGTTTATCATCAGGAAACAACAACTGCAGAACTGGAAGGGTTATTATTATTATTATTATTATTATTATTATTAAATTCTTTACTTAAACAGATCTCAGTCTCACTGAGATTGAGACCTGTGTGCAAAAAGGCATACACAACAATTGAGACAGACAGCTACATAATAAATGACACATTACACTTGATCACAAATTAAGAAAACAAGATTAAGAGTCAAAGACATACAAGTCTTTAAAAAATCAAAAGAATTCAGCTTCATTGTTTTTTGTAGCTCACTTTAGTTATAGGCAACAAAATATTTAAAGCCAGTTTCATCCAAGTCCAGTGTGAAAAAGAGGTAAACTAAAGTCAAAATGTCCTGCAGCCTGAAATTGTAAGCACTGTGTTTAAACTCAGTCAAGGAGTGGAGGTAAGCAGGCAATCAAGCAATTTTAGGGGCTTCTGTTCTGATGTGTACACTCGGTGCCGTTGGAGGTACAATCTTGTCTTGAATATATACAACTGCAAACCTAACTACAGACGAGTCTTTGGATATGAACGCTGATCTCGAGTTTGAAAATTGAGTACTTCAGTGCTTTCACAGACTGTATAAAAACACGGACATAGCCACCGTGATGTCACTTAGTGAATCACTTTGTGAAGATTTGAGCCGTCACCTTGCGCCACAATCAAACAGTGGATCTGGCTGACAAACAGAGAAGCTTGCAATGCTTAAAGAACGCAACTATTCACTTACAAGTTAGGATTGTCTTAAAGCATGCCCTCCTTTATTGTGCTTTTTGGCTTCATTAGGGACCCTTATTTAATAAAATTAACCCTATATTGTATTTCAGGTTTGAAACTAGCAATTGCGATCACATCTCATTAGCAAAGTGTTTATGGACATCATGCATTAAGGGAGTCGAGGGCTGTTTTCCTACACTTACTTTCAGCTTACCAAGGGGTCACCACAGCGCATGAATCTGCATGTTTGATTTAGTCTAAGCTAAATGAAACATTAATTAATGACAATATAAAAGATTCAAACAATAGATAAATGCATTGGAGGTGGCTGTGATCAGGCGGTAGCACAGGTCAGTGGTTCACTTCCTAGCTGCTCCAGCATGTCAAAATATCCTTGGTCAAGACACTGAACCCCAATGTGCTGATCACTGTGTGTGCACAAATGTTAGCCAGGCTGCTTGGGTATAGGAAAAACACAGAAAATATATAGTTGAACGGTACTTGTAGTAAAAAGGGCTTTGAATACTCAGCTAGAGTAGGCAGAATTGTGTCAGGGGATGACATAATCTTTTGGTTCTGATACTGAGAGCAGCAAACATAGATATGTGGCTGTGAAGCATTCCAAAGTGATTCAGGATGACAGGAGAACAATCAAACCGTGCACATGGGAAGGCCTGTTTGGCCTTCTGTCTTGTGCCGAGATTCCTCAACTGATTCTAATCAGAAATAAGGTTACTCTGTGCAGAAATAACCTACCATTATATAGCAGGAAGAGACATTTATGATTAATATGCCTTCTGGGATAAGTCCAGGTCTTCTTCTGGTCAGTTGATTAAACAATAACAAGAGTAAACAATAACAAACATCAAAAGAAGGTTGCAATATCAATTCAAGAGCTACACAGAAAACGTGACATAGAATCTTAATGTCTTATTTTTTCCATTCTTATTTCTATAGTTTATTTTTACACTAGTCTTATCAGAAGGAGCTCTTAGTCCAGTTTATCTAAATTCCATATGGTTGGTACTAGGGACACGATGCATTAGTCATACTGCTAGGCAAGCATTAGGGCCCAGACATGAGGCCCCTTCTTGATCAGAGAAAAAAGCCTGGGGCTCACAACAGCAACAACATCACACAAACACATAATTCCAGTTACTGCAGTACCCTGCTGGGAGTCAGGAGAACACGAAGCAGGATGGGAAAGAGGCTGTGAAGAGGAAGCTCAATCATGAGGTTCTTTAGTGCAGTAGATGATATGGCAGTTTATTGAGCACAAGCTTTTCTGTGGGAAAAACATTTTGCAGATTGTGTCATTGTTTTGCTAATCACTTCAAGGCAGTAGCAGGAAGGATGGGAGTGAATGCACAGCAATAATGAACTCTGTGTTTGTGTATGAGCACGTGTGCACGAGCATATTCTGGGTGTGAAGGAAAGTTAGGAGCTAAGAGGCAGTTCCATCTCTGCGGTCACTGTCTCCCTCCTCCGGCTGTCTTGCCTCACATCTAGATCAGAGCCCAATCAAAGCTTCTCTACCCAGGATCACATGACCCTTTTACTGTGACTCAGACAAAGTCATTTTTTGTGTGGTGACCCAGCATACAAAATACAACACCGTACAAAAGTAAATGTAACACAACAGGAAAAATAGCCAAGCAATACTATAAAAACGACTAAAACTAACACCTTCTGGAAAGCACCACAGTTTGGAAAACACAATAAATAAAACACAATATAGAATAGTTGGCAAAGCCTGGCGACATAATGTAGTTTCATAAAATCTGTAATTAATATATTAATGCCTTTAGGCCTGTTACTACAGCTTCACACACATTTCCCTCAATGACGTTGCCAATACAACATGTCAAGTATGTGTTGTGTAACACCAAGTGAGAAGGTGGAAGAGATGGCGTGAAATAAATCTGTTGGCTCTGTTAGTAAGCAGTCAACTACAGTTTTTTACCCCTCAGTTGTAAAAGGCTGAATATTGCTGTCACCCTGCTGGGCTGGTGTCCGAGTGTGGGGGCAGTGTGGACACCGAAGTTTCCGACTGCGATAACTTGAGAATGAGGTGACAAAGCTCAGTGACCTTGATCTAAAGGTCAGAGGTCTAAGATCAACTTTTTGGAAAATCTTGTGAATGCGATAACTCCAGAAGGAAGTCAGCTAGAATTTTGAAATCAATAGCATAGGTGTAGCTACTACCAACCTTGGACGAGTTCTTATCTCAGTGACCGCGACCTCAGTCAGAGGTTATGTTTTCTGCAAAGTTGGATTTTGAAATCAATAACTGAGTCACTGAAGGCTGAGGGGTAGCACAGGCAGTCAGCAGCATTTATCTAAAGATGTAAAACTGTTGCCTCAGGTCTTAATTTTAATAGAATCAGTTTAGTTCAGCTGGGTCTCAAAGATTTAGAGACAGTGAAAGTTTATCTTAATCATGTGCAAAGCTCTTGACAAAGCGCCAATCATCCTTAAACACAGATTAAAATACTTTATTTAATGTTAAAAGTGTCATTCACACCAGAGAGATTGACTGCTCATCTTTTGGGTTTTGCAGCCAACTACTTAAATGGTTTGGCTCATTCTAAATTCTTTTATGAGTCTTGTTTAGGGCTGCCACGATTAGTCAACTAGTCATGATTACGTCAGCTATCAAAATCGTCGACGACTAATTTAATAGTCGACATGCCGTTTGAAGCTTTGTAAGATCCTGAAAGATGCAGGAATAAGCAGTAGGATTTAAGAGTGTAATAATGGACTGAAACAGAAGATGGCAGCAATACATGTACAAGGATGCCAGCTGCCGTTAAACGTGGAAGAAGAAGAAGCAGGGTCCGGTATCGTAGCTGTGTTCAAATTCAGGGGCCGCATCCTTCGGAGGCCGCATTTGTAGGCCGACTAGGTTACAGCGACGCTACGAAGGCTGTCCAAATTTGAAGACTCCTTCAAATGCAGTTGACAAATGCTTCCTCCTTTTCCCCAGAATTGAAGGATGGGTTTATCCTTCGTGGCCCAACCTATCCCAGAATTCGTAGCGCGGCCTAGCCAATTCCAGTTTTCAACAATGGCGGCAGCTACTTAATTCTAATATTACACTTTCTGGATCACAAAATAAAATTTTCAGATATTTTCAGGCGAGAATGTAGCTTCAAATATCTGCTCGGTTTATCAAGACATCACATATTTGGAAAAGTGCGCCGATGTTTTCGGAGATATCTGTTACCCACCAGCTCGATAGCTAACCGGGGGTTCAAGGAGAACAGCGAACTCCCCCCCCCCACACACACACACACACACACACACTCACTCAGATGTATAAGTCGATTTATTCAGGAACAAATAAAACACTGAGAAAAGCCAAAAAATAACTTTAAAATGTTATTGTTTGGCTTTTCTCAGTATTTTATTTGTTCCTGAATAAATCGTTTTGGCTGAGATTAAAGTTATATAGTTTTTACACAGCTTGAATAAACGTCAAACAGAAAACTGATTAAACAAAAGTGTGAGATGGTGGAGAATTTACTCCAGTGTCCTGTTATATTTTAGATCACAAGGAGCTGAGTTCATTAAACTCCACTGAGACAATCTGCAAATTTCATTAAAAGTTTAATAAACTATCATCTTGTCTTTATTTTTAGTTGGCACATACCCTAAACACTTCAAGCTGTAAGCTGATAGTTATGCAGTGCAGTAAGTTGTGCGTTTTACGTCCAATGGATGCATGATCTGATTAGTCGACTAATCGCAAAAATAATCGGTGACTAGTCGACTATCAAAATAATCGTTTGTGTCAGCCCTAGTCTTGTTTCCAGCAGCTGCAGCATTACGGCATGCTACCTGCCCAGCACCAATCAGCAGACACTGTAAGTGCTCACTGAACAGTCCCTTCTTATAGTAAGAGTGTTGGAAGTAGGAACAGAATATGTTGTTGTAAAGACTTAAGCGACTTCCACAAAAGCAAAATCTGTTACGGATGAATGACCGGGTCACCGACTGGCATCACTGAAATGCCAATGGCAAGCAATGCTGAGTACCTACTCAGAAACCATGTGACAGGGTTTTAGTAGATTCAGGGGAACAAGTTTTATATGTGCTGGCTGGAACTCACAACTTGAAGGATCTGCTGATAAAACCTTTTGACCAGATATTTACCGGCCATCTTTACAGCTGAGGGCTTTGTTGGTGAGGGGTGTTTTTGGGAGCATGCAAACAAGCACCAAATTACGTTAGGCAACTTTAAAGTTTTGTCTGTTTTGTCTGTACCAAGAACATTACTGATGCTTTTAAGGCTTAATTAAAAGTTGATGAAGAGTTTGTGTTTAGAATGAAATCCTAAATTCTAACAGCCCTGACTCAAAAGACATGGTGCCAGTCAGTCCTGTTGCCAGATTTTTGGCAAATAGAGTCCCTAAAATGATGTTGCTCCCTCCTCTTTGCTGACACTTTGGGGCTGTGCAAGATCATACAGTTGCACATGTTTTATTAACTTCATGAGACAGCCAAGCCGAAAGCAGTTTTCAACATATCAGTGCAGCGAGCATGTACGCAAAAAAAGTGACAAGGAGCATAAGTGCCCTGTTTCTTGTTACAAAGATGGTTAATTTCACCACGGTGACCCTCCGATGTCACTGATATCATCTGAGAAAATGGCTACAAAGTTTTAATAATGGTATGAGGTCAGAGTTGTGAGGCTTCACTGTGTGTGTGTGTGTGTGTGTCTTGCTGAGTGTGTGTGGAGTCACTAAAACTGATTGGCCCAACAGATGGCAGTGTGTTTTCACTGATTGAAGCTTGTCCCACATGTCCCACTGGACCTCTGCTTCAGAGCAAAAGGGTAGTGTCGGCACATTGTTAATCTAAAATCTACTTTCATCATGCCTCACATTAGGCCAAAGGCACACCTGAATAATTTATTTTCTATCTCTAGCCATGGAAATGGACCCGTCTTCACACTACTCTTACGTCAAGATACCATCAACTCTGATTTAGCTACAGCAGACTGGTTTAGTTGTCTGATTGGAAGCAACTCAAAGACTGTGTGTGTGCCAATATCAGTCCAGAAACATTAGTACTATATGTATTATGTATATGTGTTGATGGAGTGTAACCTTTAAAAATAAAAGCAGTTGTAGACATTGATCCATATCAGAAACTTCAGCTGCCTATACTTAAGCAGCAACTTGTGGGACTAAAAAGTGAAGGCAACGTGGAAGTGCTAAAAACAGTAGTTCCACTAATAGCCACTGGAGACAGAAGCTAGTCAATCCCATAGACCAGTGATTCCCAAAGTGGGCGGAATGGGAAAAAAAAAAAAAAAAAGTATGCTTGGACACTGCTAGCATAATGGAAATGCAAAGCAAAGCAGAGGTTGAAGCATTGCTAGATATGCTTCCAAGCCAAAGACTAGAACATATGATGAAGCATATCTTGCCACTGGATTCACCTCCACGACAGTTGCCGTGCCAAGGTAGGGATCCCTGACAGAATTTCCCCTGCATCGGGAGCACACGCTGGGATCTCCAAACAAACAGTATCCCACATTCTTGATTTTTAGTTCACAAACATTTCTTATAACGACTAAGATTTTAGCTCTTTGTTCAGGAAAGTTATAGGAGGATAAAAATAATTATCAGGTAAAATGTCCTTCGTTTATTAAAATAACCCTGTCCAATACCACGTGAGAATAAATATATAATTTTTTGTTGTAACCCTCAAACTGAATGGTAATGTAACGACACTCACTTTTCACAAAACTAAAATATCACTGCTTCCACGCCCAATCTGTAATGGAGGTGGAGTAAACTGGATCCGCACTACGTGGCCAGCGAATGCTCCCTAAGTGTGGGGAGCGGGTTTTGTCGGGGATGCATACCTTGGCACAACACTGATCCTGCCACAATTTGTATTCCCGGTTCAAGTCAAGGACAAACTGTATCCCACAGTTGTTTATGTTTTTAAACCCATTTTGCACATTTTTAAAAAAATGTATTGATGACAATGTTGAATATTATTACATAGTGAAAAAAAACGAAAACAAAAGAAACCCAACAAACTATACCTAGCAAAAAAAGTTTGGGAACTACTTCCATAGACTATCATGTTGAAATTCTTAACTCTACAGCAGCAGTAAGCATACTCCGAGTCTGGTAAAAAAGCAGGTTCCCTCTTCCCAACAACTCCACAGTGGGTCATTTTTTATAACTCCGTTATACTATTGTTTGAAAATTAGGGGCTTGGCCTTTTGGATATTCAGGTCTGCAAAAACAGGGACATAAATCCTCTTGTTATCTGCTAGGCTTTACCTCCAGTAAAGCCTAGCAGAATCATTGAACTACACCATGATTGTAGTATTGATGTCTTTTAAGGTATTTTTCTAGAAATTATCTTAAAAAATAATATGACATGCTGTCAGTTACTGTATCCGATTGTTCAGTCTGACGTCACTAGCCGTGTCTGGGTCTAAACTCCGCTGCAGGTCCATATATCAAACGATCACTAT
>NW_005187422.1:3895836-3900836 GCF_000239375.1 Pundamilia nyererei
AAACATGTTAACAACACAAAAGCCATATTAAACGCAGACTACTTTAGACCCGGAAGTAGGATTCGTCGCGTCATCACTGAACAACCGGATAGCCCATCCCGTGAGCAAATCCCTGTGAGCAAGCATTATCCTGTGCATTCTGTGGATGCAGTTTGCTAACTGGCCTGCTAGCTTAGCTTGCTGGCACTTCTCCTTCTAATTAAACTATGGTCACTTTTGGCACCAGAACATAAGGCTTCACAATGCATGTCCAAAAACAAACAGGTAATATCTCAGATGTCCATCTTTTATATACAGAGATGTCACAGTTTAATAAAGTAAAAGAAAACAGAAGTTTCTCATTAACACGGTAAAGATTTCATCCATCCATCCATTTTCTTCTGCTTATCTGGGGCCAGGTCGCGGGGGCAGTAGCCCAAGCAGAGAAGCCCAGACCTCACTCTCCCCAGCCGAGGAAACACCAAGGTGTTCCCAGGCCAGCTGAGAGATATAACCTCTCCAGCGTGTCCTGGGTCTGCCCCGGGGCCGCCTCCCTGTGGGATATGTCCGGAAAACCTCACCCAGGAGGCGTCCAGGAGGCATCCTTGTCAGATGCCCGAACCACCTCAACTGACTCCTTTTGATGTGGAGGTTTTACACTCAGCTTTCTCTTCACCACAACAGACCGGTACAGCATCCGCATCACTGTGGCCGCTGCACCAATCCGTCTGTCGATCTCCCGCTCCCTTCTCCTATCACTCGTGAACAAGACCCCGAGATACTTAAACTCCTCCACTTGGGGCAGGAACTCGTCCCTGACCCGGAGTGGACACACCACCCTTTTCCGGCTGAGGGCCATGGCCTCAGATTTGGAGGTGCATTCCCACTGCTTCACACTCGGCTGTGAACCGTGCCAAGGCGAGCTGGAGGCCATCACCCAATGAAGCCAACAGAACCACATCATCTGCAAAAAGCAGAGTTGAATGCCTTCTCCAAGTCCACAAAACACATGTAGACTGGTTGGGCAAACTCCCATGCACCCTCAAGTATCCTCGAGAGGATAAGAGCTGATCCAGTGTTCCATGACCAGGAACAGGAGTGTTCCTCCTGTATCCGAGGTTTGACTAACAGACGGACTCTCCTCTCCAGCACCCTGGCATAGACTTTCCCAGGGAGGCTGAGGAGTGTGATTCCCCTGTAGTTGGAACACACCCTCCGGTCTCCTTTGTTAAAGATGGGGACCACCACCCCGGTCTGCCAGTCCAGGGGTACTGCCCCTGATCTCCATGCAACATTGTAGAGACGTGTCAACCAAGACAGCCCTACAACATCAAGAGCCTTCAGGAACTCGGGGCGGACCTTGGCCACCCCAGGGGCTCTGCCACCAAGGAGTTGTTTAACTGCCTCAATGACCTCGCCCCCAGAGATTGGCGGGTCATCCCCTTCATCCCCAGACTCTGCTTCAGCCACAGAAGATGTGCCAGTGGGATTAAGGAGGTCCTCAAAGTATTCCTTCCACCACCCGACAATTTTCTCAGTCAAAGTCAGCAGCACTCCACCCGCACTACACACAGTGCAGGTAGAACACCGCTTTCCTCTCCTAAGTCGCCTGACGGTTTGCCAGAATCTCTTCGAGGCAGTCTGAAAGTCTTTTTCCATGGCCTCTCCAAACTCCTCCCACACCCGAGCTTTTGCTTCAGCCACCGCCTGCGCCACATTCCGCTTGGCCTGTCGGTACCTGTCAGCTGCCTCCAGAGTCCCACAGGCTAACCAAGCCCGGTAGGACTCCTTCAGCTTGGTGGCTCCCCTTACCACTGTGTCCACCATTTGGTTCGGGGATTACCACCACGACAGGCACCAACTACCTTGTGGCCGCAGCTCAGTGCAGTGGCTTCGGCAATGGAGGTGCTGAACATGGTCCATTCGGACTCAATGCCTCCCCAGCCTCCCCGGGTTTCTCTAAAAAATGTGCGTGGCTTCTCATGTAATGCTGGTGATATCTAAACTGTTGGCTGCTAATTACCAGGCAGATAAGGCCTAATGTATATAACTGCATCCAGTGCATTTTAAAATACATGGAGAGAAATTCCACAGCGAATTTATTAAATCAGTACAGCCATTGAAGACAAACACTTTCACTGAAGTGTGAAAGAAGGTGCTGAGATGTGTATGCCAGGGTTAGATACCCTTAAGCAGTGCACTCACTCAATTACAAAACACTTTTCAAAGGCAAAACAAAATCTATCATGCCTGAAACATTATATTTTAACCTGCAAAACACAATGATCCATAATGGAAATGATTTGATAGTGATGAGTAGAGCTGTTCTGAAGCATGCAAAGCTGAAAGCTGGTACTCTCCGGCCTGTTGAGCCAATGCCATCGCCCTCCCTATATACACACTATCACCACATCCTATTAACATCATGTCACAGCCAGACAACAATGTAATGATGATTAAAATGATACTAATCGAAACAGCAAAAGGCGACCATTATCATTACAGTTAATTATCTCCCATTCCAGTGCACGCAAAGTGTGACAGCGAGCTGTTTCATCCAAGTGAACAAAGAGTAGAGCAATCACCTGAGTCAGAACAATAGAGACTACGACTCCACAGGAGGTGTATGTGAATATTTCCCTGTGATTCTCACAGTTGGGGGTTTGCAGAAATCCGACTCAACATTTCTGGGATCCTTTAATGTGCGGGAATAATTTGAGGCAGAGACATTCACAGCCGCAATGAGATTTGGTTGTTTAAGATTTTGCAATATGAAAACGACTTTATCTGACAATCAGATTAGGAGCAGGGTAATATTCACAATGTAAGCCAGTGTTGCAGGGAAGATCCATTACTAGTGTGACAGAGGCAGACGAGGGATGCATTTGTCATTGTGTTTACAGTGATCAGTCAACTGATTGTATGGGCTTCAAATTGAATCACAATTGAACAATTTCCAAGGTCAACACCAAGAACAACTTCATCTTCAAAGGATGTAATCCAATTTGCCTTGACTTCTACCCTTTGGCACTTGTAAAATCTTAGTGAGAGAAGGCAAGCATCATTACTCCCCCAGTAACCCAGTCAAACTATCAATCTGACCTTGGACCTGCGTCTTACCCATTTGTGTCCTTCAATAACAGATTGAGGGAAGACTCTGAGAACAAACAGTGATCTCTTTCCCTGCTGTCATCCATCCACGGATGTAGCCTAATCCCTCTGCACTGAGACAGGCCCCGGGGTAAGTAAACAAATGAGACTATACAAAATGCGACAAAGTATCAGTATGACTGCCTGCACCAATAAACTGCTTCCCTAAAACACAGCAATCAGAAATTCTGTAATAATTGCTCATAAATAATTAGGCATCACTGGTCTGTCAAGCTTTCCATTTCTCTAGACACACTGCCCATGACACACTGTCCTGAGCAATGTATCTAGGATTATGGGTAGGATTGGGTTAGGTTAATGTTTTACAGCAGATATACAGATATATACAAAGTTATACAGATATACTCTCACAAATCATCTCATTAAGTACACCTTGATAGTACTGGTTGAACCTGCTTTTGCCTTCGGAAGTGCCATAAGTCTTTATGGCATCCGATGAAGGATGACACTTTACTGATGAAGTTTTCAGGTTTAACGGCAATAAACCCTCAATCTCACTGTAAGAGCTGGCAATGTATACACAAAAACTGCGTGCAAGTAGAAAATCCACACTCTTACAATCTTAAACCTTTACAACACAAACTAACCTTCTACATAAAATTTAACAAATGTAACCTCTGTCACAGAAAACATGTCCTTATCTTCGTCATAAACATACCTTGCGCCTCTATCAAGGGGGCTGCTAATGACAAAATAAATCTCCATGGGCTCCGTTAACCTGTTAGCAGTCGGACGTACCGCCCACGGTACATTGGATGGTTTAGGGGACTAATTGGACTGCTAAGGGGTTAAACAAGTTTTACAGGGAGTCGTCCCTTCAAAATAATAGCTTCAAAACTCAAACAGAAAGCTCATAGTAGATAAAGGCAATAAGTGGCAAAATAAGGTGCAAGGAACTAAATAATAGTATTTAGGGTTATTTACAAATAGATTTAACAAGGTCCTGACAGTGCTGGAAACATTTCTCAGAGATTTTGGTTCACAGCAACAGCATCATACAGATAATACAGATTTGTCATCTGCGCATCAATAAGGCAAATCTCCAAGCCTGCACATCCAACTCTATTGGATTGAGATCAGGTAAAAGCAATTTAAGTGCAGTAAAGTCATTGTCATGTTCATGAAACCAGTCTGAGATAATGATGGTCTACACTGAGTTGCTGCCAAGTGATTGGCTGGTTAGATATCCGTGTTAACGAGCAGATTTACCTAACAAAAAGGCCGGTGAGTGTGTAATGTCTGTGGATTTTTTTTAAAGGACTTACAAACACAAAATCTACAGAAAACAAAAACTTCTTTCCACATGGGCTGAATCTTTACTCAAGCAAAATGAGGTCACACACAACACACAACATCTCAGCTACACTGCTGATCAAAACAAGTGATTTGGAAGTAGGCTAATGAATGCAGAACATTAGAAACAGTTTCCTCTGTTCCTCTCAGCATTACTATAGATGTTAGAGGAGTGCTGAGTGAAATACACACAAAATCATTTTGTTTCTTCCTTGCTGCGCAAACAGAAACACACCAATTGATTAATCTGCTCTGAATCATTATTAATTTTATGCACTGCTAAACACGGCAATGAACAGTCATATATCTTTGGGTAATTTCCGCGTTTGCCTTCTTACCCAGGTCTAAGTAATCATACAAAGTAGCTGATGTAAAATGTAATGTAGCCATCCATGACTGTCTAACACATAGCAGTTTAAATTAAGGATAGATACTTATTAAAATAAAACAAGATTACTAAACTTAAAGTGTGCAACAAAATATCAACTATGATGGTTACAGCATGAGTCTAAACATATGTAAGAGAGTGATACGTCCCTAACATATTGCTCTAAAAA
>NW_005187422.1:3901328-3912736 GCF_000239375.1 Pundamilia nyererei
ATGATGACTTACTAAGGTACTCTTCACCCTCCAGATTTCTGATGACTTTTCCAGTTCCAGTTAGTGAACACAACACCAAACCTCTTCAAATCAGAGTTTTGTGTGATGATCCAGAGGTCTTGGAAGCAAACTAAAATATTTATTGTTTTTCAAGTTTAGCAAAGATATGATCTGAATGACAATGGTGACGTTTGCATATCTCTGTCTTGCAACAGAGCACAGCCTAGTTGTGCCCAAGAGTGCAGCTTGTGGCTCAGAAACCTATTGACTGTGTGTGATGTTCACACACCTACACACACACACACACACAGTGGACGCATCTCACTTAAAACTGCTTAACTAAGTCTGCTGCACTCAAGCTTACATCCTGTCAGACTACTTTAAGAGAACCTAGACTGTGTTTTTCCTTTTAAAAAGGAGATGATCCAAGTCTCACATGTTCATATCCTACATTTCTATTTAATTTCACAGTGGCTGACAACATCTTTCATTTGGAAAGCTAAGGCAGGATTATACATGTTATTGAATTACAGTGCCATGGCAATTCAGTTTTTGGTCCTCACAATGAATGGATCCACTTTATGCCCTTGCTGTGCAGATGACTCAGTGCACTACACAAATCTATCATCACATCCTCTGCATTCAGTGCAGAAAAGTGGAGCAAATGAGAGCTTAGATGTTGGTAAAGAAAGAAGAGGGAGGGAGATAAAGAGAGCATGCAGCACTTTCTTCTTCTGCAGCAGTGGCAGCAGCACCCCAGCAACAGAGCTGAAATGATCACTTTTCTCCTTCCTTTTAATATATAGTGAACAAGGAAAAAAGCTGTCAAACTGCCAACAAGTGGGATTTTTCTTCGTCACAAAGCGGTGACTCCTTCAACCTATAGATGAGACCTTGGTTAAACAGGATATGGGAAAGATCCAAATGTTAGATCTTGTTGCCCAGAGACAGTGAAAGACTACAGTATGTTTGGCAGAGTGTGAAAATAGAGCTGTGGCTTTAATGCTGACACTTGTTAACAGTTATAGTATATGAACTTACAGCAGAGTCAACCATTACCCTACGACAGCAGAGACCACCCGAGATATCTGAAAGTTTGAGCTGGCTGGGCAGCTGCTGCTATTATTGTCCAATAAGAAACCAGCATAGCTTGAAGCTGAAGCCAATGTAGTATTTTAAAGTGCTCAATGCTAGCATTTAGTGGGGGCCATTCAATAAAACTGCCTGTTGGGATGTGAGGTATCATTTTCTAAAACTAGAGATTCTAATGTACTTGTCTTTTTGCTCTGTTGAGCACCTCTGTTAGAGCCATTTAGCACTGTTCTGTTACTCTGTACAAACTGCTCTGGAACAGCCTTCACCTCTTTGAACATGAACACTATGACAAGTTTCAGAAAACATCCTAAATTCTAGTTAATGAGGCATGTGTGCGAAAAGTCACCCCCTGCCTTCCTTATGCTGGACCAGGTAAGATTCTGGCTGCAAATGTAAATCTATGAATAACAACAACCTTAACATGTAAGTATCACATTTAAATTGGTTTCATCTGGGTTACATTAACTCAGCTCTTATTTAGTAACACTAGTCACTCAGACCATATGGATCATTTACCCCACAGTGTAGTCACATCATGTGTTTTAAAGTGTAGTAACAATCCAGTATAACTATAATGTTGTATTGGCACTGTTCAGACCCAAACCAGGATATAAGAGGGGGAAGAAGAGACAAGTAAGGTAATCTGGAGCTTGTGGATGATAGCAATGATTAAAGAAGACAGGAAGTGAGCCATGTGCACAGAAAGAAGAACAACTCTAAGAGAATTACAGCTGCAGGCATGACACAAGACTTAATGTGCCTATTATCCTGGTCTCAAGAAAAAAAGTGAAATAGAGATGAACACCCATATCTTTAGTGTGGATGGCACACTGAAAACGAAAGAGCAGAGCTCCTCAAGCTTTGGCTGCCTGGTCTGAGCTGACCTTGGGCTCCAGGCGGGAAGGATCCACAGCAATGGAAGCTGTGAAAAGAATTATTTAGCTGAAAAGCTCAGTCTCACTCACATTTTTCACTTTTGCTCAATCGTCTAGTCTCTTTCTTTTCATTTTTTGATGCTTTACTGAAGGACTTCTATCATTATCTCATTGTTTTTCCTCAACTTTATTTTCCCTCTCTATCCTTGAGCTCAAACTGCCTTAAACACTCCTCTTCTGTAACCATGGCTACAATTGATCAAATATCCCAAACGGGCGGTGATGGAGTTTAAATCACTCTCAGCAGCAGTGCTCAAGGCATTCGGTGGAGGCTTTGCATGAATTTGGAAGACTGAGAAGACCCCATTTAATGTTATAGTCTAAAGTAGCGCCACATTTGCAATGGAAAAGCTTCAGATTGTGTTTGTGTTATCCAATTTGGATGTTTACACACCAATGCATCTTCTGTCTCTCACATGTACTTACTACAGGGTAACCAAGAAAAATGTTTCAAAAGATTTCTGGCAACATCCAATAAAGCCCATGTGGATATTCCATGTTGCACTTGATTATAGAAGTCAGACCACAGAAATATGGTTTATTCTATTACTGTTTATTACTCGCTTAATTCAGTTTTATTTATATAGCACCAAATCATGACAGTCACCTAAATGTGGTTTATACTGTAAGGAAAAGACCCTAAAACAATACAGAGAGGCAGCCTCCAACAACTCAGGAGGCAGAATAAAAAACAGAATCAAAACTAAACCAAAATCTAGCCATATACCAAAAACCCGCTACAACAAATCATTGGTGAATAATCACTAAAAGAAACGAAAACTTAAACTAAAA
This sequence comes from Pundamilia nyererei, assembly GCF_000239375.1. NCBI lineage: Eukaryota > Metazoa > Chordata > Actinopteri > Cichliformes > Cichlidae > Pundamilia > Pundamilia nyererei. The sequence goes on from NW_005187422.1 coordinate 3,904,151, forward strand.
CAAGAATAAAGAACAAGAATTAAATAAGAATCTACAACTCTGAAACATAATCCAACCTTAAGACCACGATAGTCTATCTTTTATGTACAGTCTTTGCTAAAACATTACAATTTTAATTTAGACTGCTTAATTTAATAAGACTGCTATGAGATAATATGATGTGAAGGACAGATTGGTTAACTGCCATATGAAATATAGAGCACTGAGTTGAAGAGATGAGCTTCTACTCTAAATACACTGAAATAAGTCAGGCTTCTACGAATTATGCTTACAATAGAAAAAGAACATCAGTGTTGCATCGGCTGATGCAAAAATACGGAGCATTGTGACATCCCCAAACGGAGGAAATTATCAAATAATAACATTCATTTTAAAAAAAAACAAAAACAAAAAAAACATGCATCTCCAAAATGTAATTATGTGCTTTGCTCAGCCAAATTAGTAGAATATGAATTGGCACAATTTTTCTTTTTAATCAAAAGCAAATTGTTGATTGTATGCACAAACAGAATGATCAGTTAAACAGTGGCTTGAAATATATGAATATGTCTAGATGAATAAATGAAACAGTAGGAAACGCTAAGAGGCGGCATGCAAACCAAGAAGCATCCATTTACCACGACTCACCGTGGCCTTGCCGCGTCCTGCAGCCTCATAACTTGCTGTGCATAAGTAAACCTCACATATTGACAAAGAAGAAAAGAGGATGTGTCTATTGTATACTGAAAATTCAAATGTGGCAGAATAATTGCTGAAGTCTGACTTTGATTGAAAGGAAACTGAAAATGTTTACACACCAACTTCCAGAGACAGTACAGTTGAGACTAGACCTTCCTGTTGGGCCAAATGTTCACACGATAAATGAGATTTGCTTCTATGTGATTCAAGCCATGCATCTTAAAAATCACAGAATGATGCTTTTCTACTACAACTCTGGTTGTTCTGTCTCCGAACGTCTGTTGTTGCTTCACTGGCCAGTGCAAAGAGTCGTTACAACCAGGAATAATGCAAGCTGAGTAACATCAGCGGACAATCCTAAGGATGGGCATGCTTTGATACCATAATCACTGGCAAGTATTCTTAGATGAATGCACCCTGTTCTCCTATCACCCATTAAATGATGATGCATATTTGTAGTAGACTCACAACCAGTCATGGCTACTGTATCCTGGGCCTGGTTCTGCCAGAGGCTTCTTCCTGTTAAACGAGAGTTCTTCCTTCCCGCTCTCTTATAGGTGATTGGATGATTGTTGGGGTTTTCTCTCTGATATTGTAGGGGGTTTACCTTACAATAAAAAGTGACTTGTGACAGTTGTTGTGATTTGGAGATACATAATGTGTATCAGTTACAAGGGTTATTCATTGTTCCATGCAAGGTTTCTGAAGACAAACATTAAAGCATTAAACTATCTTCACTTCCTATTAGACCTAGCTAGCCCAGTTGTGATCACGTTACACGCAAATACAATGAAGCTCATGGAACAATTTCCCAAAACGCAAACTTTAGCCATCTGTGAAGCATGTGAGTGAAATGAAATACTGATGAAATAAAAGGGTACTTGCCTTAAATATGGCGCCTAGTCATTTGAATTAAATATGCATGCCTGGCACTCGATGCAAAAACGTTTTCTAGTCCAAGTTTTTCTGCATTGTGTGGCCCACTGAACCTGGCAGTTCTTCCTTCCATCTAATTTTGATCTGTATGACAAAAGACACTCATGTATATCAGGAGTCAATAGTGCTGTCATATTATGCTTTTGCTTGTTTACAGTCAAATGTCCTTTTCCTTCATAATCACCAAAGTTTGAAATAATGAGGTCAGAGTTCAGATTCCTCTAAACTCTCAATTTTGGACAGTTTTTTCTACTCCTAGCTCTTCATGATGTCACAAAGAGAGATTAATATTAATATGCCCATTGAGCCCCGAGTCACATGCTGATTGAATATTTTTTTTGCAAGAGTAACCAATCAGAACGATGCTGTCTTTATCTGCTTCTTTAGCCAAGAAGCAGATAAACCATTAGGTTTACAAATATGCTTTAACAAAAGAGCTGGTAAACTATGGGCCAACTGGATTGCTAGGGTTAAATAACCAAAGCTAAAGTATGTATATACCTGTAAACACACACACACTTTTTAAGAACATTTCTAAATTCAATCAAATAAATCAGCCTCAGGAAAAATCGGACTTGTTAGTCCTGTGGATCATGGGTGCAGCAAACATGTGACCCTGCATGTTGACGGTCAGTGATTAGTTGATTACAACTGCACCAGATAATCTGACTGATGCCATGCTGGGCCACTACCCCCTTTGGCACGAATTAACCTCTAGGTTGGTGGCCAGAGGACCAGATCAATATGCAGTTGCACACAATTACTCTGATTACAAGGAATAATAAAAGAAAGGCATACTATGCAGCATTGTGAATCTGTTTCAGAGCCCATCTCTAGGTTCCATCCGGCAGTCCCAGCATCTTGCTGCATGTGTGCATAGCTGTGTATGATTACTGAAAGTGCAAGAAAAGGGTGGGTATTGCTTACATTTAGTCACTAGAGGGTGAACTATCAATCTATCAATTACAGTTCAACACAACCCTTTCTCTCTTTCCAGAGGGCACAATGAGGCACACTTTAACGAGATCAATGTCCCTCTCCCGGAGACCTGACATGGAGGCTCCACGCAGGGCTGCTGGTTTAAAATGCCTCCTGCAAACATGAGACGGGTGGAGAGCCCACTGCTGCTGTAATATGCACATCAATAAAGAAGGGCAACACGGCTGCTTAACACCAATGATATTGGCCTTCAAGGCAAAACAAAAAGTGAAATGTGGAACACACGGTTTCTCCTCCCTTTGAAATACATGGAATACATATATATCTATAGCTTTCATTTGAACAAAGCATTGCCTTAAACGACCACTGCTTACTCTATCTGCCGCCACTTAACCTTATAGTTGCATTTATTAATGAAAACTGACTTGTCAGCCATTGAATGAACTGCAGTGTTGTAACTGAATGCAATCTTGCATGTAGCTATCATCAGTTAAAACAGTACATACTGGTGTCCGTATGAGACCACTGTATATAGCAGTTGAGTGTTGTTGTGGCAAGGTAGGCCAGCAGAAAAAATGAATTAAAAAATAACCTAATTTCACAACTAGCTGACCAACCTTAATCGGCTTGCTTGCTGGAGTTGTCTCTAGCAAAATATTACCTGAAGTTTTTCAGCACAGTGTGGAGTTTTTGTTGGAGTATGTGCCACAGACACTAGGCATTAGTGGACTTATTAATGGACATGTCAGGATTACCATTATCAAGTGCAAAAGAAGACACTGATGTCAAAGCAAAGTGAGAACAAGCATCACACAGAAAATTCGTCCGTCATCATCAGTCCCAGCTGTTAAAGACAAACAAGAACGTAAGGGTAGCTTTTCAGACACTGGCAATGAAAATCATCTAATAGCCTAAAATGAAAGCTGCATAGTGCATATGGCTCTGTAATATTCTTGTAATCCATTACTAGTTTCAGTCCAGAGGCCATCAGAAAGAAGCACATGAGCAGTAACTCTCAGCTGAGTGCTTCTATTTTTTCAATCTGTAGAAATGTTTCCTGTGGGCACCGGGTCATGGCATCCTCTGTCCTGAAGGCTAGCTAGGCATGGCTCTCCATGTGACCAATACTTTGGCATGCACTTACTGCCTCCCAGTCAACTCTCCAGCTTATACCTCATCCCCCGTCATCCATCAAATGCACATGGCTAAAGGAAGATGCACTGCGGCTTCACCTACTGGCTTCCTTGAGGGTGAAGAGCCAGAGGGCTGCCCTTTGAGTCGTCGCCTCGTGAGGGAATGTAAGTAAAATCCAGCCATCAAGTTAAGTGGCCGCAGATAGACAGAGCACTTTATTAATCCCAAAGGGAAATTGCAGTTTTAGGGTGAGTAAGCAAGTGAGAGAGGGCAAGTGGCATTCTTCCAGGCCCAGAAAGTTACATAACATGGAGAGAAATAGATTTGCTATTGTACAACATCATGGGTAAATCCCTGCTCATGGTAATCTCTTTCCTTTTAATGAAGCAAAGCAGGACTACCAGTTTAGATTTGCAGGGAAATTGCTTCTTTCATCAGCTGATGTGAGGCTGTGCCTCGTACAAGAGAGCCACAAAGGTTCAAATCAAGGGGTAATAAAAACTGTTGAACAAATGCCAAATGGTTCTTATTCACCCCCGTTTCTCCCCGTCTAAAGAAAGAAAAGAAATTCTCAGGTTTTGTAAAGAGAAAAAAACTTTGTAATTTTTGAAAACTTCTTAGAACACCCAAAAGACAAACGAGAGGTGGATTGAGTTGTTCGGCCGTGGGGAAAAGGTCATTTTTGTCAGTGGCTGAGTCTGATGTCACATTTCATACTCCGAATCTTGTTCGAAGTGAGAAAAAGAATTTCACTTTAATTCACAATGTGCCGCGATGTGTTAAATTGCTCCCATGTCAGAAAATAACAGCCCTTCACACTGCAACACACGCCCTTGTCATTAGGGGGGAGGCTCGTGCTGCACCCGGCAGCGGAGGGGATGTGTGGCTGCGTGTTTAGGTGAGTGGGAGTGTTAGTGGGTGGGGTCGCAATTCACGCTGAGCTGTTTTAGAAACCCATCACTAATTACTTTTGACACAAAGCCGGCGACAGCCATGGTGGGGATATGATCGAGCTGTGCAGAGAAGGTTTGTATTACTGTGGTTTCAGTAGAGTACTCCCTGCATGCAGCCAAGTATGACCTGCAAGTGTATTAATAGGTTCAGGCTGACCTTTTGTCACAAAGGCCAGACAGCAGAGCAGCATCAGTAATGCTATTAACCTCAGATCATCTAATGAACATATCCACATTGATTTTACCTTCATCCCAGCTGCTTCCTTCAGGCTTCTCTAAGGACACCAATCAAGCTTTTTTTGCTAAGTACTAGCCCTGCATAACACCTGCTGCTACCTCAGGCATCAAACCATAGTATGTAGCTTTGTGTCGCTTGAATGCATCACGTAGCAACGCTGGTGTCAAATTAATGCGGTCCTTTCTTGGCTTTGGGATAACGCCCGACTCACACTGTTGTGGTTTGCAGAAGAATATGAAGTGGCCAGGATGAGAATTAGTACCTCAAAGTAAGAGACTATATTTCTCATTGGGAAAAGGGAATGCCCACTCTGGGTTGGAAACGTATCGCTGTTTCAAGTGGAGGAATTGAAGTATTTGAGGATACTGTTGAAGGTGTGAAGGTGAAGCTATTGATTTACTTGTCAATCTACATATCGATCTATGGCGATGACAGTGGGTAGTGACCAAAAAAAATAAGATCTTGGATGGAAATGAAAGACAGGACTTTAAGGGGACAATAGGCTCACCCAGATGTGCTGCAGAAGGTGATGTGGAGAGGGAAATCTGGGAATCTCTGCTCATACTGCGACTAGGCCTGGATTAGCAGCAGAAAAAGGATGGTTTGGGGGCTGGGCTGAACTGTGATGGATGGATGGTGTGCAAGTTTTAATTGGTGATGATATGCCAACCATTTGATTAAAGAAATAAACAAGCGTTATAGATTATATCACTCTTCCAGAATGCAAACAATAACCGTACTGTAACCTGGTACCTCGTCTTCTGACATTCACAGCAATGATAAATACATTTTAGTCCTGGTTGGATTGAAACAAACATTTTTACTACTTTTTTCTACAGCAACTTTTTTCTGTCTTAAGTACTCTTAAAGTTCCTGACTCCCACTGTACATGCTCTGAGGTGGTCATTCACTTTAGGGCCAGAGTTCTATTTAGCTGGACTTTGGCCATAGATCCTGGCAGTAAATCAAGGCAGTATGTGCTGCCATTGGTCAGACGGCTGTCTAGGAGAGCACAGCTGCTCCCTCCACTGGAAACGATGGCCATGCTCTGAGCGCAAGCAAACACTGGTGTTCAGACCAAGGCTTCATAGTTTTTTCTTTTTTTTGTTTTCCCCTTGGAGCACAGAAAGAAACTTTAGTGGTACAATAAAAATCTATCAAAACCTAACTCTTGGAGATACAAGCTGTTATCTGCAAGCAGAATAATTCAATTTATATGAATGCAAAATATTTGTTTTATTGTTTCAACATTGTACAGCATTTATTTAATGTCCAATGTCTGACTTCAGACACATGATGTCCAACCAGATACTTACTCTGGATGGTATTACTTTGGCCTGCAGTAACACTGTGAGGAATTTTGACCAGGATCTCTCTTTTAACGTGAATATTAAACAAACATGTTGGAGTGTTTTCTTGCATTTGCATATTATTTTTAAATTTAGAAACATCTTGTCACAGAGTGATGCTGAAACACCTAGATAGTGATTTTTCACTCTACTCTCAAGCGCTCTATGAAACACCAATCACCTATTTATACAGGCACTTTTTTCTACACTTATTCATACTCCAGGAACAAGAGAAACTTGTGGTTCAAAATCTTTCCCAAGGCGTGCAAACTGGAAACGGTTGCAGCCAGGAATTGAACCACTAACCTTCCGATTAGTAGATGCCTTGCACTAAGGCTACGTTCACACTGCAGGTCTTAATGCTCAATTCCAAGTTCTTGATCAAATCCGATTTTCTTTGTCTGGTATTCACGGAACGGTTCACGGCCCTCAAAGCAGCCTGCATTCGCAAAAGAAGACGTCACACACAACGCACTCTGTTTACAGAAGTAACAATAGCAGCTACAGAGCTAGTAGGTGTTGTATCAATTTCTACACAGTCGTAACCAACAGAATGCTTTAACAACGGCCGCCATGCTTTCTTGTTTGTTTTCTCCGGCGCTGATAATTAGCATCTGTCTTGTGTCGGTGACGTAAAAGATGGATTTGATGTGACATGACCGTTCAAACAGCAGTTGCTTTCTAAAACATACGAAAGTGACCTAGATAGGATTTGAAAATATCGGATTTGTGCCGTTCAAACTGTCATACCATGATCGGATATGGGTCGCATAGGGTCAAAAAAGTCAGATTTGATGCGCTTTCACCTGCAGTGTGAACGTAGCCTTAGTCCTGAACTACAGCCACCCCATTCAAATTTGAGACTGGGCTAATTATAATTTGTTATCATCAGACTCTCCTTAAAATTCCTCAAAAGCCTTCACTTGATACAGAATGCTGACAGGGACTAGAAAGAGAGAGCATATTTCTCCTAAATTGGCTTCTCTTCATTGGCTCCCTGTTAAATCCAGAATCAAATTTAAAAACATTCTCCATCTTAACTCGGACCTCATAGTACCATTTCCCTCCAACAGAACACTTTGGTCTCAGACTGCTGGTTTACTTGTGGCTCCTAAGATATTTAAGAGTAGAATGGGAGGCAGAGCCTTCAGTTTTAAGGCCCCTATACTGTGGAACAAGCTCCCAGTTTGGATTTGGGAGACAGACACCCTCTCTACCTTTAAGAATATGTTTAAAATTTTGCTTTTTTAAAAAAGATTATAGTTAGGGCTGGATCAGGTGACTGGAAATCCTCCCATAGATATGCTGCAATAGGCCTAGGCTGCTGGGGGCTTCCCATGATGCACTGAGTGTTTCTTCTTCAGTCACCTCTGGTAGTTATCATTAATCTCTGGCTCTCTTCCACAGCATGTCTTTTGTTCTGTTTTCCACCCCTCATCCCCAACCAGTCGTGACAAATGGCCCCGCCCCTCCCTGAGCCTGGGTCTGCTGGAGGTTTCTTCCTATTAAAAGGGCGTTTTTCCTTCCCACTGTTGCCAAAACACTTGCTCATAGAGGGTTGTCTGATTGTTGGAGGGTTCTTTCTATTTTTTAGGGTTCTTACCTTATAATATAAAGCGTACCAAGGTGCTTTTTTGCTTTTGTGCTATATAAATAAAACTGAATTGAACTTTGGTGTTCTCCAGTGATGCCAGTGCAGTGATGTCAGAGGACATCTTGGATGTATCTCTATGATAGCAGCAGTTTCTACAACAGCTGTGTTTGACAAACAGTGAACAAAATGCACTGATAACCATAAACTAAACAAAAAGTAGTTCATAACTGAGCTGCAAGTTTGCATTTTGTCAGATTACACATCTGGATGACTGAGGAACATTTTCATCGCTTGTAGCACTAAACATGCTTCTGCTGCTGAGGAGAAAGGGTGCAGTTCATCATAGCTGCTGATAAACACAGCTCTCCTCTGCCTCAGGTTGAAAGCAATGATTAATACATGAGAGGATAGTGTACTCAGACATATTCCAGCATAAGCCTTAAGTATTTCTAAACGCTATTATAGATAGCAAGATTTCACTTTGTGAAATCTTAGTGAAAGGCAATATTAATTCCATTATGAAGGAACACACGAGCTAAATATAATATAACAGGTGATTGTGAAAATAGCAAGTGAAAACAGAAAGCTCCTTCCGAAAGCTCAATCCCTTTGTGGTGCCTGAGCGCATGATTACACACAAGACAAATACCCAGAAACTTTCTCAATCAAATAATGTGTGTGTTCAGTACAGACTGAAATACCCTGTGGTCTTTGTGATCAAATTGAGTATCTTGAAACACATATTGCCTTGTCCATGGCGCGCGC
>NW_005187422.1:3912777-3926037 GCF_000239375.1 Pundamilia nyererei
CACACACACACACACACACACACACACACACACACACACACACACACACTCAAAAATCACTTGAAAACACCATTAAGGCAATCAATAGCTAATTGCTGTGGTCTTGAGTTTTCTTTTGTGACAAACAATCAAGCATTTGGACTCTGTCAAAGATGAGTATATCAAAGTAATCTTTTATGCAGTACTTAAAGACACTATTAAAATTACATCCCCTTCTGTTCATCAGTGACTCTCATATATAAACTACCTGAATTAGGCCACAATTTCATTTGCTAAAGAGGATACGTGCTGTTTTTCTTCAAATTAAAACCACTTACACAAGGGAGGTTGCTGCTTAAGAGACATTACGCTTCTAAATTAAGAAACCAGCTTTATTCTCAGCATTGGACACTTTTTCCACTGAGCATGCTCCAAAGTCTTGTCATTTTTTCCCCAAGTGCATCTACAGGCGGGCAGTTAAACCTTGTTGCAGTGAATGTTAGCTTTCCTCTGTTCTCTCTGTGTCCCTCTCTCTTTGTTCCTCAGTCTCTCACCCTCGTTCTGTTTCTTTCTAGTCTTGTCCCTGTCGCCTTCCTTCATTCCCTGTATTTAGTCATTGAGTTCAGTGTGTGTTTCCCATGTTTTCCTGTGGCTGGTCTCTGTCTGTTTCCTGTTTTATTGTGACAGTCTTGCGTGCGTTATGTTTAGTTTTTGCTTCCCCTGTTTTGTTGGTTGGATCCTCAGTTTGTCTCTGTTCCTCGTCATGTCGCTGTCATTCCCTCCTTGTGTGTGTGTGCCCTGTTTACTCAGTCATGTAAGTTCTAGATTCCAGTTTAGGCTGTTTGTGTCTCTTGTTTTGAATCTACCTCTGAGTCTGCAATCTGGATCCGCTAACTGCAAACCACACACTCGCACATGACACTCCAGGAGGTGGTCATGTCACCCCTTCAGTTCTTACAGAACCCAGTGTAGTGGCTCCGCAGTGTAGTTTTAACACATTCACCTAAAATACCAAAAACATTGCCATTCCAAGATCAGGAGGAGGCATAAATTCCAGGGAAGTATGCACCAAGAAGGACATCTTGCAGAAAATCCTGTGCCAATTCAAGTATGTAATCCATTGGCTGTGGTGACCCCGTTGCAAATAAGGGAGCAGCTGGTTTCATGTGAATTATCTAAAGTCTAAAAAGGTTGCTGATAGATCTTGTATTGTCCATAATTACCAATGAGAAGTTTACCATAATTTTCCTTTCTAGCCAGCCCAGCACCCAAGTCTCCTCGTCTGCCTTCCACGTTAAGACGTAAGGCCGGCCGCTGGGGGCGGGATCGGGGTGTCAGCCAGTGACTTCAGTCACCTCTGGCCATCTGGCTTCAGCCCTGCTAGACTTCACTCTGGGGCTTATGGCCTCTGCTACCCAGCCTTTGAGCCCCACCGTCGCCCAGCCGGGCCCGTCAGAGGTCAGTTCAAGAAATGTGTTAATATTATGACTGCATTATGCTATGACTGAATGGAGTCACACTGCCAACTTAACATATTTATCAAAGTTAACTGAAACAAACACGAACTGTGTAAGTTAATTTCAAGAGTGTAAAGCTTTTGTCATGTGAGGTCCTTCCTGTATATGTGGAACAAAACCAAAGCAAACACATAAAGAGCCACAAGGTGAATGCCAATGCCTACCAGGGCTGCTAGCATAACTGTAGAGTTAATTTTCAATGTTTAATGATTAGTCTTAGCTATTTCAGTTCAACTGACTTAAATGTTATAGCGTCAAATCACATCAACAATCCCTTTACAGCGCTAACCTGACGACCTACTGTGGAATCCCTGTGTTTGGGTACTCAAACCATTTTCCTCTTTGGCCATTGGTAAAGTTAATTAATATGATTCAGTCATTACTAATAACTAGGTGGATGAGCTAATGAAGAGATAAAAAAAAGGTTTGACACTTTGACAGTAGGAAAAACCAAGTAAAACCTGGCTTTACAGAGACACGAAAGCTTTCTTGTTTTCAATAATTGAACTAATGAGTCCCACTAACACGGTAATGATTTGTTGATGCTGAAACGTGACATGTCACACTGTAATGAACGTCTTAAATTGAAGCTGATGCTGGCACCTGTTGTCACTTACAATGTAGGTGCCACCATGGAAGCAATTATCCTCGCTTTGTTATTTATGTTTGTAGAAGAGCTGACAGATTTTACAGTAACACCCTCATTCACATTCATTAATTTCAAAACTTGCAAGAGTTTGGCATCACTTGAAGCGCAGCCAATAGCTCTCATAGGAAGAGCTGGCAGGGATGCAGCTAATGACCACTATAAAGGAGAACAAAGCTTCTAATCAGTGCAACTGTATTGCTTTGTGGTTCAGTGGAGTCAGAGCGAAGAAAGGAGGCATTAGACGGGACTTGTGCTAGTATATCAAGCTGACCACTGGTTCATTGGGTGCTGCTGGACATTATAAATTTTACATGTTGCGGCTGTTGTCGATGCTGACCACACTCGCTCTCTCACTCACAGAAAATAACACACCAACACGCCTGCAGAAAAATCCAATATGCTGCTCTGTTACAAAAGCTGGGCTGAAACTGAGTAAGTGAATGCGCTCGGATTACATTTCACCCTCTTCCCTCCCAGATGGCCCCTAATCTCAAATTACAACCATTTCAGGAAAGCCGGAGAAATGGAAAAATCCTGGACCGTGGGGTATCGTTCTCCACAAACACACCGACACACACGTAGAGGTGCTTCCTGAAAAATATTTGCCAATAAAAACACAATGATGCATAACTAACAGCAGATCAATTACAACAGGAAAACAATCAATCAGTGCAGTCATGCAGGCACCGCCTCCCCTGTTGTGAGCACAGAAAGAGGAAAAAAAGGAAAACAGTCAGAAAATGTAGAAATATGTAAAATCTCATATTCTCATCGCTTCTGCACACCATTAATCAGTAGGAGTTTTTTAAAAAGGCTCACACTTGACTAAATAAGAAAAAAAAACAACAACAAAATAAGAAAAAAGGAGGAAAAAGTAAAGTTTTCTGATACATTACCTTCTCACCAGGCTAACAGTTTTTGAACTAAAAATGTGCACACTGATGAATTAAACAGGAGGAAACTACCAGTTCGTTTCTCTGGGAAACAACTGCTTCTGCGTGGGAGGTGAACATATTGTGTCTGTGACACCAGTTGGCTGTTTGTTAAAAGTCCAGCAAGTGCCACATTGTGGTGTCTGATTTCATGCAGCTCTTTTGATGTGGAGAAGTTTTTATGTCATCTGGTTGAGGCTAACGAAGAGAAAGCAGAGGGATCAATGTCGCTGTTACTGCTGGCCAGAAGCACGCTCACTCTGAAAACACCCTCTCAGCAGTGCCGAGCCTCGGTCCAAAGAGTCTATTTCAATGGTAAGAACTCCCGAGAGGAGAGCAGAAAACCTACCGGCAGAGCCCAATTCACAATTGATTGCTTTTAGAGATCGAGAGAGAGGGGAAAAAGAAGTAGAGGCGGGAGGTAGTTATTGGGCCTGACCGAAAAAGATGATCACAGTGATGAAGTGAAAGGGACTGAATCTATTCTGCACATATCTATACAGACAGGAGGGTCATTTCAGTGTAAAGTAAAGCATAATCTCTCCACACACTTTCATCTCCTCTGAGCGCGCTTGTGAAGTTGGAGTGATGGCTGTCATCGAACGAGCTCTTCATTTGGAGCGTGTGAATCTCTGAACTATGGAACACTTCAGTGAGCGTCTGTAGTGATATTATGCATTACTACACTGCTGTGGTGCATGCAAAAAAACAAAAGAAAGGAGACATAGGAATATTTATTAAACAGACATTCAGCTGTGAAGGTTATTGCAAAAGACTAAAATATTGATTGTATTGCTTATTTGACAACTGGTGGTTTCCAAATCCATCAGTAGTCATCAGCCCACGATGAGGTATGTGGTAAAATCACAGATTGCACAGTAAGTGGTCAGAATGGGAGTGATTAAGAATAACAGATGTGCTGGAAAGTCTCTAGACGATAATCTTGAACACGAGATCAGCCAAGTTTAAGTTGTATACACTCAACATATGATTCTTTGAAAAATGAGGCAATAATTTTGAGTAAAATGGAACAGGAATATATAAAATCAAAGGTTGCTGTTTAAGGAAACTGAATCAAGTAAATTTGACCAGATTCCATTAAATTAGAGTTTTCACATTTCAGTTATGTGACAAAATTAGATTGAAAAATAAAGTGTAAGGTGTTGATTTTATTAGATTTTTTATTTTATTGAATTTGTATGGAACTTTTGACTACATCCCATGTTAAATCATTATAGAAAGGTGTGATTGTTACTTATTAACGTTTCAACGATGCAACTCTTTATTCTGAGTTGTTTTGAGAGTTCTTGCAAGCAAGTACAGTCGCATCAATATCGAATAATGTAAGACGTTTTCAACCATCAGAACCTTCCCTGTGTTTTCTTTTTTGGTTTGGTTAGACTGAGTCACCAAAGAGGTCATCATGAACCAACAGCTGCTCCCCGGGAATAATAGTAGAAATCCAGATGTGCAAAGTCTTTAGTTTTTAAACTATGCACTTTGAACACCTGAAACAGCAGCTTTAAAACAGCTGATAAAATTACAATGAACAACCTAAACCCTTTCAATTCTTGTCTGAAACATGACAAAGTGCAAAATGCAAGGGTGCTATCTGAAGCTAATGTATTGCAAGTAAGTTCAACACATGAGAGAGGAAAAATAGATCCAACAGCAACTCCACAGCAAACACCGGCTACTGGCTTTCTTTGAAAGGTTGTGAGATCAGCTCAAAGCAAGCATTATAAACAGCTTCAGCTTGGTCTTGTACACCAGCTTCATAAACTGTAAATCTTCCATCTAAGTACCAAATAAAATTGAGCAGCACATGTCTGAGGGTTTTTTAATAGAATCACTTAAATGCTGTACTATAAAGAAGGATCTCAAAAGAAGACTCAATGAAACAACTATTATTTAAAGTATTTATGGGCAAGAATCGACCTCCAAACTAAAAGAGCGGCAGCATGTCCTAAAGAAACTTTAAGGGTGGTTCCTGCAAGTGAGCGCAACCTCCGAGCAGGGCTGAGGATTGGACCTCACATATTCACACTCCACAAGCTGCATCCAGGCCTCTCACCAGCACTCACACACACTCATGCATCCTCTCACAGCTGATGGAAAGTTAATTAACTGCCTTTTTGAGGCGGCAGGTCTGTGATAGCCCAGCCACTGATGCGGCCCCATTACGCAGCCTTTAGCAGTGATGAATTATTGCTCCTTCTCTCCTGCCTACCCCCCCATATAAGTGGCAACTTGAGCCCAGGGGAAAGATTGCTGTAGTTCACTCTAGTATGTTGTACACCAGGTAGAACCAACAGAGGTTGCAGATTGCAGTTCTTTTAGAAGAGGAGGAAAGGAAAAGGTACAAGCAATAAACCAAAACAATAATTATACTAAAAAAATCCATTAATGGAAATTGAAGATTATTACTTTCTTTTACCTTGAGAGAGGGAATAAGCAGCCTTTTCCCTGCTTTCCCATTGTTTCTGAGCAGATAATGATGGTATAGCTGTAACACATATGGCTCCCGTTTTATTATGCCAGAGATCAATTATAGCAATATGCTAACCTCACAATAATATATTGCAACACACTACCAGGCAAACGTTTTAGAACGCCCCAATTTTTCCAGTTATTGATTGCAGCTGAAACCATTCAAGTCCAATGAACAGCTCTAATGGTACAAACGTAAGTGGTGAGAAAAAAAAAGTAAGGTTACCCAAAACTGAAAAATAATGTACATTTCAGAATTATACAAAAGGGCCTTTTAAAGGAAACACACAATGGGTTAAAAATTTAAAACTGTTCTGCACTATGCACTAATTCCTACAAGTGTTCCAACGTTTCCGGATTATTTACAACCCCCGCTGTCTGCATAAAAGCAGTGTTGGAACACACTGTGGTACCATACCCTCGTGAGCATCAGTTGAACAGTACTGTACAGCAGAATGTAGTGTGTTGCTACAAAATCGCAAAAAAAAGGCAATAAACAATAGAAGAGACACAGATCATCATAATACTTAAAAATGTAGGTCTTTCCTGCAGAGAAATTGCAAAGAAAGTCAAGGTGTCAGTGAGTACAGTTTCCCTCACCATCAAAAGGCATTCAGAAACAAGCTCTGACAGGAAGATCTGGCAGACCCAAAGCCACAACTGAATCAGAGGACAAGCTTCTGAGAGTTAACAGCTTGTGTGATAGGCGACAGGACAACAGCTTCAAGCACAGCTTAATAGTGGTCGTAGTAGCAAGTCTCAGTTTCAACTGTGAAGAGAAGACTTTGAGCTGCAGGTTTGACAGGATGAGTTGGACCAAGAAAGCCAGACGTCAGAGTAAGACAAAGAGACTTGTCTGGGCCATGAAACACCGGAGTACAGTGACTAGAAGACTGGAAGAAGGTATTATGCAAAGATGAATCAGAATTTCATCACGCAGGATCTTTGTACACCGTCGAGTAGGTGGAAGGATGGTTCCAGAGTGTGTGGCATCAACTGTCAAACATGGAGGAGGAAGTGTGATAATCTGGGGCTGTTTTGCTGGATCTCGGGTCGGTGACTTCTGCAGAGTGAGGCACTCTGAACAAAAACAGCTACCACAGCATTCTGCAGCACCATGCAGTACCCTCTGGTATGTGCCTAGTCGGTCAGGGGTTCATCCTACAGCAAGATAATGACCCAAAACATAAGTCCATGCTATGCCAGAACTACCTCAGGAAAAGAGAACAGGATGGTGAGCTTTAAAACATGGAGTGGCAGCACAGTCTCCAGACTTAAACCACATCAAACTGGTTTGGGACGAACTGGACAGAAGAGTGAAAGCAAACCTACAAGTGCCACATTTATGGGAACTTCTGCTACAGATATGGGAAGAACTTTCTGAAGAATATTTGATTTCTATTGTCGAAAGAATGCCGCAGGTGTGTTCAGCTGTTATAATTGCCATATATCTGCCAAAACGTTTAGAATACATTTTGGTCTATAGATTGATTCCATGATTTGTTTGTTTTTTATCTCCACTTGTTTATTTGTACTATGCTTTCATTTTAGAGTGCAATGAGACAGCAAACTGTGTAATTTTCAATAGAAAACTGGAAAAATTGGGTTGTTGCAAAACTTTCCGTTGTTTTCCAGAAGATCCTTGATAATACCTAATTAAATGCAGTGTTGGGAAGGTTACTTTTAAAATGTATTCCACTACAGAATACAGAATACATGCCCCAAAATGTATTTTGTAACGTATTCCATTACGTTACTCAATGAGAGTAACGTATTCTGAATACTCTGGATTACTTAATATATTTTTTTTACAACTACATGAAGGTACTATTGCTGTGTGATTTATTTCTATTACTGGTTACTCGCAATACCAATACCAACTAGATTTTTAAATCTTAATATAAATGAGTAACGGTAGGTGGACATTAGGTAAGGCTGCACTTTTTGCGGCGATCTCGTATAGAAAACTATTCTGTATATAAAACAGGTCCGCAGCTCCGAACCGTAGTAAAGGGACCTCTAGCTAATACGTCGGGTTCGTGTCGGGCTCGTAGCCGAAAACTAGCTTTACTTTGTTGCCTGGGTCAACTTTGCTAGTGAGAGACAGAGAGAGGCGTTGAAAGGCTGCTCCAAAGGAACTTATTTTTTCAGAGGAAAACACAAACACAGTGTACAGTCGAGTCTTAATAGCTTACTTACAACTGGGCTAAACTGCCCATGAGGCTACATCAGGGGTGGGTAATCTCAGTCCACGAGGGCCGGTGTCCCTGCAGGTTTTAGATCTCACCTTGGGTCAACACACCTGAATCACATGATTAGTTCGTTACCAGGCCTCTGGAGAACTTCAGGACATGTTGAGGAGCTAATTTAGCCATTTAAATCAGCTATGTTGGTTCGAGGACACATCTAAAACCTGCTCGGACACCGGCCCTCGTGGACAGAGATTGCCCACCCCTGGGTTACATTCTTTAGGGCTATGCCTGTAACACTCTGCCTATTCCCTTCATATTAAATAACTTTTTGAATAATAATTTTTAAAAATATTTCTTCACGTCAACTTGCAAGTGGAGGTGACATGGGCAGCGAGATTGAGACACAGGCATTAGAGCCTCTTAATGCGTGTTTTGTTTGGGTTTCCACCGGCGTGGGATTACCAATTACCAATAGAGATGGCATAGCCTAACATATGAGACAGGAAAAGACCACTGTGTAATCCATTTATTTCAACAAAGTAACTGTTTTCTGAAATAACCCCTTTAAACTGTAACTGTAACAGACAACAGTTACTCATATTTTGTATTTTAAATACGTAACGCTGGTACATGTATTCCGTTACTCCCCAACACTGATTAAATGTTCAAAAACACCAATAAAAGCGGTCAGTCACATTCAGATGCAAATAACAGTTTGCATACTGGGATGACTGTAGCTCAGTAGGTAGAGAAGGTCATTAGCTAATTTGGTTGGTGGTTTGATCCCTGGCTGCTCCTATCCTAGGGCAAGATAGTAACTCCAAGTTGCCCTCTGATGTGTTCATTAGAGTGTGAATGTTTCACTAAAAGATCTTTGGTGTAGAAAACATGGGAGAATGTTGTATAAAATGCTTTGGGTTTAAAAGTGCTATTTACTCAAAAAACCTTGACAAAGTCATCATCCATTTCATACAATAGAATAAGACCGTGCCTATAAAGAGAAACATTTGGTTTCTGGAGCCAGGAGGTTTTTCCTCACTGAGCCTAGACCCAAGCAACTCAGCTGGTTCCTTTGGCAGATCCAAATCTCGTACTGTCATTTAACTCTGGTTGGGTGAATAACTCGGGGACAGATGGGCAGCTAGAAGATGGAGCTTCAAAGTCCTCATCACTAGAATGTTATGTATCTATAGACAAACAGTACTATCATCAGACTCTTCTCTCTCATTAAGTTAGCCAGTAAAAACAAGAGGTAGTATTTCATCTGAATGCGGTATAGATCTCATTGCTGAGGGCAGGTTAGGGAAACCGGTAGATGATTTCGTTTTGAAACTGTAAAAGGAAAAAAAATTATTCTCAAAGTGCTTCCTACAACATGCCTCATCCACAGAAGCACTTTTTACTACACGGAAGTGGTTTCCATTAAACATTTACTCACATCTCAAGTTGTTCACTGATAAATGCATCAGAGAGCAACTTTGGCATGCAGACTGAGCAGCCAGGGATCAAACCACTAACTTTCCCATTAGCAGATGACGTACTCTAACTCCTAAGCTATATAGCCACCCCTGGATCCAGAAATATTGACTAACGAGAAGAAGCAGTCCTCAAAGTGATTCTGTGGCTCTTTGCATACTGCTGGATGTCAGGGTTCCTGGGTTGTTGACCCAGTGTTTTCTGTTCTTCACAGTTTATTTCCTACATGTTCCATTTCCTGTTTCATTATCTTCAGCCGTGTACTCACCTGTTGCCAATTGTTGTCATCGTCCAGTCTGTGTATTTAAGTTCCTCAGTTTTACCAGTTCACTGTCGTGTCATTGTCGCTGTTAGGTTGTCCTATGTTCAGTTCCGTCAGTCAGTCAGTCATTCAGCCATTTCCTGCTTCTGTTCTGTTCGTTCACTCCGTCTACCATAAACACCAACCTTCACCTACCTGTGAGTCCAGCGTTTGGGTCCTCCTTCTCTCATCCACACTGCAACCCCTGACACTGGAATACCAAAACCCAAGTTCCTTTTTTTCCCTTCGCCCATGCTGGGAGGTTTTCGACAGACGTCTGAACTGGATGAGGCTGGGTTGTGGCTCGTGTTAGTCACTCGGTTTAATACCCAATAAGCAAAGTATGCCTCTATGCCTCTTCTCTCAACTGCTGATTGTGAAAAACATGATGTGACATTATGGATACTTTAATAGATATTGTTTGTAAAAAAAAAATCAGCAACTTGAAATTTGTAAAGAATTGATTGATTTAGGCCTGGACAATTTAATGCTTGCTATCTCTCTGTGTCTTAGTGGGAAGAATTATTTCTTTAGTGGACACTGAAACCTTCATAGGCTGGAAAACATGAAACTCTCTCCTGCTGTTGAAGGAAGAATGCTTAAAGAATGGGGTGCTGCTTGTGCTGAAGGTGCATTCGATTTGCACTAAGCTGCAGTATTCTTTGGGGATGAACATGTTGTACAATATCACCACACTACACACAACTTTGAGGGGAACTAAAGGAATTTAGTATTACGCTGGGACAAAGCTGAGACACTTGCAAGAGACAGAGTTTAAAAGAATAGTTAAAATCAAAGCAGCCGATGAAGAGTTATTCTCTCAGTCTCTAAAATAACTTCAGCCCAGAAACACTGCAATTCCCATAATGTGATATAACTCACATTGTGAGCAGTGCTGGGTTACTCCAGTAATGCGATAAGTCAATTATTACATATCACTCATTGCGTAGCACAACAGGGAAACAACTGAGGAACTTATGATGATTAACATGTCCAACAATGAAGCCGCTTTCTCAGCTGGAGAAAGACAGACGGCCGACTCTAGGTTGGGAATCAGTAATTGCTTCAAGTGAAGAAGTTCATGTATCTGTTGTTTGGAAGTGGGAGAAGAGAACAGTAGAAATTGGCAGAGTGGATTGTAAAGCTGTTGTATACTGGGAACTGGTGTTCCCATTAGGGATGGGTATTGTTTAGGTTTTATCCGATACCGGTGCCAAACCGGTACTTTTGAAACGGTGCTGGTGCTTAAACGGTGCTTAAAGAATGGAGAACACAAACTTTGTCCAAAAACCTCTCATGTTCAGCTGTTTTTTTTTGTAAAAAGATAACAATGTTAGCCTTTTCTGCAGCTATGGGGCATATATGGTATCACTCTTGGCTGGAAGCAGTGCTTAAACAATGGAAAAAACACAAACTCTGTCCAAAAACCTCTCATGTTTAACTGTTTCCCACTTTTTCTTTGGTCATTTTAGCCTTTTTGGCCAGGGTGAAGGGAGTATCTGCCATCAAACAAGAAGACAGCCACATATAACCAAGAAGGTGTTTGCTAGTTCACTTTACATGCATTAATGTAATAACGTGGTTAGCCTACTCAGCGTAAATTACACGAACAACATTAAGCTACTCACGCAGAGAAGAACGGCTGCTGCTGCATCATCATCCTCATCATTTCTGCTACACTGGCAGGGCTAGGGGCCAGGACTCTCCTCTTCGGGTTTTTGGGAGATGTTGCTAACTCCGGGTCCGATAACTGGCACCACCCCCGCAGTAGATGTGCACAGTGTGAGGTCTCGCAGCAAGCTATCAAATAAGGCGCATTTTTCGGCTTTTTAAAGAAAAAGCTATGTGTCGCCAGATGTTTCATCGGATTCAAGGCCTTTCACACTATGACAGTATCAGCTTAAAGCACTTGTTGCTGCTGAGTTTGCATATTTTGCCGTGAAGTACAGCCAGACTTTTGACCGCTTAGCCTTAGTCATTTTTAATCTGTAGCTCTGCTCTAAAAGAACGTACGTACCTGGACCCGCCTACTATCCTCGGAAACGTAAAATGATTGGCTAGACTCTAAAGTGTATCACAGCTCAGGAAATAAAAGCACCGAAATAAAGCACCGAAATGTGCGCTGCTTTTCAGTCTGGTTACTACCATTTATGTCAGAACCAGTGCCATCATGGCACCGGACACCGGTACCCATCCCTAGTTCCCATCCTCACCTATGGCCACAAGCTGCAGGTAGAGATCCAAACAGTTGATTTGGCAAATACTAACTTTAAGAACTTGAATTTAGTCAAAAGTGATATCAAAGCTCACTTAACTTCAGGTAAGGCAAAAAGGAGAAACCCAGTTTATTAAGGTAAATAAAATAAATATAATGTCTGTATGTAATGTAATGTCTCATAGTACTCTAAAAATAATATGTTATGTAGACGAGTCCTTCAAACTCAATCTTTTTATTTTTAAAAACGCAGTTCACTAATGGAAGGGTATTACAGGCAGAATAGTACTTCTGGCCATTTAAAGTTATCTAAGTGTTATTCTCACATTGCTCAGAATAGAAAATAGTGTTATAACTCACGGGGACTAACAGCAAAACAGACACAAGGTAATTTAACAGCACTAAATGTGTGTTCAGCAAACACCAGAGAATGTATTTCTACCGACGCCCGCTTGCGTTCAGATGAATGTAACTGGGACAGAACATTCACAGAAATCTATAAATATTCCCACAGCTCCAGTGACAGGCATTGTGGTTATTTATAAATCCCATTCAGCTGAATGTGCCGAACGCTGCGTCACAAATCCCAAACAATCACACAGATGCAAAGAGTGATCTGCAACTCCCCACCACAAGCATCAGCGCCATGCAGAAAATTGAACACATTTTTAATTACAAACAAAACAATAGATGCTTCCAAGACAGAGCGGAGACGGCAGCTCCACAATCAGGCAGTGTAGTTGCAGAGACAACTAAATCCCCAAGCGCTATTGTGAGTGACTTCAACACAGCTAGCCAGAAATAAAAAACAAAAAACAAAAAAACATTTATTCAAGTAGATGTGTGACAATGTGTGGTGCAGCAGAGATAAAGCAGAATAGAAACATGAGTAAGCAACAGGTTTAACGATGTAGGGCAGCAATTTAGGAGGGGACGGACGCATCAGTACGAAAGTCGACATTAAAGTGAGCCTGGATGAAATGAAGACGCAGCTGACTGAGTGGGGTAAGGCTAACTTTGCCTGCATGCCGATCACACACACACACACACAGCCACTCCCACCACAACTTCAGAGGCACCGAGGAGCACAGCCATTTGTCAAGGGTATTGTAGCTTAACTAAACCAGCCGCTCACTTAACATCTCAGCACAGCATAACAAAATTAATATTTGGTAGCATCAGGCAGTCTGTCATGAATTAAGCAACTTAGCATCTGATGGGAGGATTGTTGCCTTATAACAGAAACAAAAGCACAAAAAGACAAGACTATTTCTTACCTCACCAAGCTAAAGACATAAAAACATATGCACATGCATTGCAAACTTGATTTTTTTGCTATTCAAATGACCTCCAGTTGAGATTAAACATTTACTACATTAAGTTAAATATAAAATGGAAAACACTTTAACCAGGGCAGATTGTAAAGATGCTAAAATATAATCTAATTTCACTAGCAATTACTGACTATTATACAGTGGCTTGCAAAAGTATTCGGCCCCCTTGAACTTT
>NW_005187422.1:3927040-3943049 GCF_000239375.1 Pundamilia nyererei
AACAGAGCTCCGTGGGATGTTCAAGGCTTGGGAAATCTTTTTGTAGCCTAAGCCTGCTTTAAATTTCTCAGTAACTTTATCCCTGACCTGTCTAGTGTCTAAATCCAATCGAGAATCTGTGGCAAGATCTGAAAACTGCTGTTCACTAACGCTGTCCATCTAATCTGACTGAGCTGGAGCTGTTTTGCAAAGAAGAATGGGCAAAGATTTCAGTCTGTAGATGTGCAAAGCTGGTAGAGACAGACCCTGAAAGACTGGCAGCTGGAACTGCAGCAAAAGCTGGTTCTACAAAGTATTGACTCAGGAGGTTGAATAATTACGCACACCCCACTTTGTATTAACATTTGTAAAAAATGTTTGGAATCATGTATGATTTCCGTTCCACTTCTCACGTGTGCACCACTTTGTGTTGGTCTTTCATGTGGAATTCCAATAAAATTGATTCATGTTCGTGGCTGTAATGAGACAAAATGTGGAAATGTTCAAGGGGGCCGAATACTTTTGCAAGCCACTGTAAGACAACTGCATTTAATGCAACAATTTATCAGCCTATCTAACAAGGAGCCTACCTATCAGCAAATTAGATGACTAATATAATAACAGTCACTGATGTGTATCCTCAGTTTTACATCAATTTTGTGTTGCTTAATGCATGAAAAATATTTATGAAAAAAAAAAACACAGTGGAAATGTTGTTCTAAACGTTGGTATCAGTATCTGTTCATCCCATTCAAACTCAGTATTGTGACTACCCGGAGCAACACAGACGTGGTCAACATTGGCTCTGATTAATCCTCCACTCAATGGCAAAAAGAGGCATGGGAACAAATTATCATTTAAAGTCAAAGATAAGAATTTTGCTTGAAGTGCAGAGAAAGATGTTAGTGGGGTGGTGGTGATATACCTGCTTAACACTCTGGAAATCAATCTCACTGTCTTGGCAATTTTAAATGAAAAATTCTTAACATGTTTTGAAAAAAACAAAAGTACTTCTTGTTTGACTTCAAACCATAGGGTCAGGGTTCAGGGTCGGGGTTCAGGGTCGGGGTCATCGTTGATCAGAACGGTTATGTTTTAGCAAGTAAAAACAATTATGTTGTTACTTGCGTTACAAAGGTTCTTCAGTTATCTGTGCGGCAGGCAGAACGAAAGGAAAAAATAAATCAGACAAATGTGTATTAATATCTTCCTGCGCACTCGAGCTACAATCAGCTGATTTGAGTTCATGTGCAGGAGGAGGAAAATAGTGGAGCGATCTACAGCAGGTCAAGGCAGACGGCCCCGCCCCTCCCTGAGCCTGGTTCTGCTGGAGGTTTCTTCCTGTTAAAACTGAGTTTTTGCAATATAAAGCGCATTGAGGCGACTGTTGTTGTGATTTGGCGCTGTAGAAATAAAACTGAATTGAAATTGAACTGTAACAAAATCAATGCCGGGTCAGGTTTGTAGCCTCCATTTCTATCTGTTCATGTTTCTGCAGTGATGATCGCTTTGAAGTTTCTTTGGGTAGGTTATAAGCTTAGCTTTGTGTTGCTGGCCGTGTGTTCATACATGAATAGTAAAAGAAAGCTTGTATGTGTGTCCTCATTAGGACAGGGATGTGTGTTGGTGTGTGGAACTGTAGTTTATATTGTTAACTGGTAATTAGGTGACGGTGCACTTCCGGTAAGACATGTTCAGAGTAACGAGAAAGTAATGCTGAGTAGTGTAAGAAATTACTTTCTCTGGTGAGCAATTAACAAATAGTGCACAACCATCACTATCACCAACCACACATTTAGATGGTTTGGTATTGTTTGTTACAGTATTCTGTGATTCTCACCCCATACTTCATAATAGTAGGGTTGAGACTAAATCACCAACAAAATTTGACCTGGTGTTACAAAGGCCCTACTTGAAAAATCACAGAATCTAGAGGCACTAATTTACAGTTTCGATTAGCTTGTAAATAGTCTGTTTTTTTAGAACAGGAACAACTTCCTATGATTCTCATTGTTTTTTGTTTTTGATGCAAAGAACTTAGTTTCTTCACTAGCTAATGGAAATATTGGAACACTTTTAATGCAATCAGCACATTATGTTCACGGTGTATAGTGCACACACGCACACGCACACACACAAATAAATAAATAAAAAAACACATCAGGCTTCAATGAATCAACATGGATGCTGACTCGTGCATATGTTGCGATGATAAGAGCAGAGCACAAAGTGAGAAAATGAATCTTAACCTAGACCAGGCATACTCTTTTGTTGGATCTCTGCTTGAAGGCCATACATAATAAAAACATGACGCCATCACCAGTTCATCAGCAGTTCTCAGTGTAAACGGGTTTTACATTGATAAAACCCTACAGAGGGACATCAGGTTCCAACTGTGCCTTCTGGAGAGTGCAGATAGAAGAGAAGGAAAAGATGAAGTGGATACTGAGGTTTACAGAAAACCATTTACACAGATCACTACCTGCTGTCAGATTCACATCATCTGATGGAGCTCAAACTGGAAGTAATCTGGACGCACCTCCACTGGCAGTGACCGTATCAACAAAAATAACAGTTGCCTAAAACTCAAGTAACATCCAGCTTTGCAAGCCTGGAGTTACACTCACTGAGCTTTCATTAAAAAGCATCCAAAAGGAGCTGGAGAAAAATAAACAAGACAAAGCAGACCATAGTGAGACACGAACATATTGTCTTTCAGTGTGTGGCTCTGTGGATTTGGGCTTTTTCCCAAATGCAAAATTACTATGTTTTTGTTTTTTTTCAGAATTGGCAATATGCTGAGATAAAGCCTGGCTAAACATTACCAAGGAGGGGACACCTGCACATTAGTGAGTCTGAACAGAACACCCACAAACAAATGCAATTCTAGCCAGACATTTGCACTAATGAACACAATCCAGCACATTTACAGCTGCAAGGTCTCAAATAAAAGAGCAAACTGAAGCTGGTGGTCAGTCGTGCTGACCCATGGACCCTTCAGTTCCCCTACACTAAGCTTCTCCTATTGACTCAGATGCAGTTCATACAGGTTGTACATCAAATTTCCCCAAATTTTATATCAGAAATGATTAAAAAAATGCTATTCTACATAGAAGTAAATTCAGGAACAAAGACTGGGAACATGTTGATGATGTATCCTGTACTTTGGGGCATGTACCAGTTTTGCATTCAATGAAATCATTTCCCTTTTCCTTCTTTGAATTTCTTCCTTGGCTAGATAAATGTAGTCGTGGGCTGTGTGCGCTCAGGTGTTTGGAGCTGACCAATAGGAGCAGCTTTAGCAGGTAAGTTTGCAGGACGTGTTGCTGATCTGAACTGTGGAGCAAAACCGGTTCGAGGGCTGAGGTAAGAATATCAGGCACACTGAGAAGAGCAGGTCTGTCTTCGATTCCTATTTTAAGCATAATTTCGAGAACACAGCTTTGGCCATCTTTGTTGAAATTCAGTACTGTGTGTTCTGCACTACACAGTATGAAAGCAGTTCTCTGTGTGATTTCACAGTTTGAATCGTAATAATCTTTTATTAAACAATTTCAGTTTTATTATTATTTGCTTGAAAATGCAATAATGGAGAGGAAAGAGCAGAATCACAGCGATTCTGCAAGACTACCAAAGTCCAAAAGAAGGGAGTAATCTTATCTCTAGCTGTTACCTTTTCCTGCTGCTGACACCCTTAATCTTATTTCCACCAAATATAAAAGCCAATAATCTGTCTCTAAAGCTGATCCACTATATGGCTGCATTTTGCTTCACAGTGTGATTTCTACCTGCAGCAGTGTGTCACCATGTCTCTCTGTAATTTTAACATAATTGCATTCATTACCCAGTCTGCACACCTACGTCTTATTGTAAGCTCCAGCTTGACCCAAACTTCATTTGGAGCACAACTCCCTGGGCAATTGTAATTGATGTGCACTTGCTCTTCGTGTTCCTCGGCAAACACTTGTTAATAGAGCAGGACAGCTCAAGACCTCGCTGTAATCACAAGTGTTTAGCGCTCATTCTTTGTACTCACTTCATCACCATGCCTAATTAGAATCAATAAACATGGTGAGCAAACATTAATCATCAGGGCTTTCGCTATTTCCTTTTACAGACCAAAGCCCAGAGGGTGAGGTGTCTTAACCTCATCTTTGCCACCGTCCCACAAACCTGCTTTTAGAACCGCTCTCGAGCACAGTGCTGGATATTCCATAGATATAGCTAGGGTGCTGTCAGGAATAAAACCCCTTTGAAATTGCCATGAAGCTTTTGAAGCCCGTGTCCCACTGCTCAGCTCGCTGAGGGTTTTCATCTCTCCCCATCTCTCCTCATTTGCAGAGCTCTCAGGGCCTCACTGAGCAGCTGTAATGAACTCCAAGGGAAAAAAAATGAAAAGAATCCATAGAGGGGAGGACTGTAATGGACAGCCAGTCAGTCATGCACTGTATATGCTGGAGGTTGCTATATGCAAACAAGCTGCTTGTAATAATCTACAAATCTGTTTTAGAACAGCGGGGTTTGTTACTCATTTTCAAACATATTGTTCAATACTGAAGGGGAGAGGCATCGGAAAGGGGAGATGCGTACCCTCTTTATCCTGCAAAGGAATGCACTACCCCACTAAGCTTCAGCTTCGCAGCTCTGGTCGTAATGGGTGTTGTTCATTTTTTATCTGAGCGGATTTGAGGAGGCCACCCATAAGCTAGCTCACAACAGGCGATGGAAGCTTTCACCAGCAAACGGAAATGAGTGACAAACACTGAAAAGCAGAATGGGGAATGGGAAGATCAGAAATGAGGTGTTTTATCAGGCTGATAAAAACTGTATGGACTACCACCAGGACAGAAACAGCTGTAATGGAGACAGACTGTCAGAAAATGGTCTTACAAATTCTTGGGCTGATGAATAGTTAAAAAAACAAAAGCAAAACCCTTCAATTTACCCAAAAGATGCAGACTTCCATTTGCGACAGGGGTAACTCCTTCTACATGGAGGGGCAAAAAGGTTTAGAGGGATCTCAGAGACTTCTACGGGCAATGAGGCGTGCCGCCTGCAACATAAAAAGAGAGAGGCATGTTGAAGTGGTTCATAATGCACATTTTGTGAAGTTCAAGAAATTATAGCAGCACATTTTCACTCAGAACCAGACAGCAAGTGATGCATGGGCGATGACATGTTGCAGCATGAACTGTGGTGTACTGTATAGCAAGAAGGGCAGCCGGCTCACTCCCGCCAAGCTGAATGTTGTGCTTGGCAGAAAGAGAGATTACTTCAGTCCACTGCCTGCAGCATTTTAATGCCTTCGAATCAGAGCTGAGAACTCGCATATATGCACAGTGGGCTGAATCAGCACACAGAGCTCTGAGCCAGGTAGAGAGCAGAGAGAGGAAGAGGAGGAGGAGGAGGGAGGCAGGAGCTGAGGCGTGATCGAAATGTACCAGGCTGAGAGTAACGTGAGACGATACCAGAGGACAGGAAGGAAGAAGAAGACAAGAGGAAGCGGTTCAATTACTCTCTATTATCTACACTGTTAGCATCAATGACCTTCATAGCTCCAATCTGAAGTGTCAGTTACTGTCTATAGTAATTACCAACTTTGTCATATTTTAAGAAAATTATTTAAAGGTGCTGCACGTAATACAGAAACCCGAGGAGTTGTGAAGTGTCGTATTTAAATTAGAATCACTTTCATATCCACTGTACAAAGTCATCATCTGTGGCTATTTTCTCCAAGAACATCTTTGTACGTCTTGTATAAACCCACTGTATCGCGCACGCACGCACGCACACACGCACACACACACACACACACACACACGCACACCAAGCTGCTCATTTTATAAATAAATGATGATTGTTTCAGTTCTTTCCAGGAGCCTGTGCCTAAAGTACAGAGGAGGAAGTTCACCTTCAGGATTTCTAACCCGTGTAAAAGATGAACAGATCCACTGTGGCATCATGCATTGCTTAATGAAATCCTGTCGTTAAGCCACGAGCTGAGTGGCTTTTTTGGCTGTCACCATCTTCGAGTTTTCACACCACACATGACAAGCAAGGTTTGGATCAGACAGGGAAACTCTGACGGAAGATTTAAAACTAGCAACTGAGACCATAAAATCATCAAGAAAGTGTTTGCTTAGATTACTTATCTCTTCCTAAATGTAACCAGGCAGGTTTTGATTCCTAAACTAAACCAAAATGTGTCTGAAAAGTAAAATGAACAAAAAACAACAACTCACCACCAAAATCTAAATATAATAAATCACGATAACCTCATATTTTACACAAAACATGAACTCCAGTCTTCTCTCTGGCCCATTTGTCTGCTATGTTTTCCTCCCCATGTGGGTGTTAATGCTAACGTATTTCTTTAAGTCATCACAACAAGCAAACTACCCAGTACCTGAACGTTTGACCTGGTTTACAAAAAATGCAAAAATGTGGCAATACTTTGCTTAATTTATATTACATTACAATATATTAGCTGGGATGTATTTATGAAAGGACAGGCTAACCCATATGGAAAAGATAAATATAAATCCTATAAAGTTTGTATCTGTCTTGTGTGGAACTTGTATGAAAAGCATATAAGAGTGAAAACAGATATAAGATCCCCTGAAAAATTATATAATGAAACTTGTATGTTTTGGATACTTACTAAAACAATATATGAAAGTAATGAGAAAGTGGCCACTTTCATGAGTAAATCATGTAAGTTTTTACTATTTCTTTTCCATATTGGAAATACTGCCAATCCCTAATAAGTCAAAAGTCTGATATTTCTCTGAGGTACAAGTAACGACTCAGTTGAATTGGGCAGATTGAGATCATGTTCTCATAACTGAAATAGGATTTTGGAATTGGTGGGTTGAAATAAAAAAAATTCTGAAATCCACCAAGCAACAATGACATCATAGAGCGAGGACACTTGGGCGGCATGGTGTTGTGCGGATTAGCACAATCATCTTAACAACAGTGTTCTCTCTGTGCTTGTTTCTTTTACATGCAGCTCTGGTGTGCATGTTAGCTTAACTGGGGATTCTAAATTGTTCGTAGGTGTGGATGCAAAACAGATAAAGTGCTGTTTGATTATATAATGTGGCCTGAAGTATAGAGCACTCTGAATGGCCAGTAACACAAGAAAAGTGTTATTTACATGTCTTTCATTTCAAAGAGCATACACTTGTTCATAGAGCATGTTGTTCACAAAATGTTTTTGTGCAAATAACCTCGCAGGATCCCAGAGAGTCAAGTCAAGGCTTTGCTAAACAACGAGGAGTGAGGAGGCAAGGTGGGATCAGGAACCAGCCATCGGGGCGAATACTATACTGCCCATAAATAAACCAGCTATACATCTCCCCTCGGTGTCTAATTGCTGCACCTAGCTGAGAAATGGAAGCAGTAGACACTTGTCATTGAATCCCTTACAGTGAGGACTGATGCCAACTGGTCCACTAGATAATGTGCTGCTATCGGATGCTGAGGACGTGCTGGTCAGCTGACAGTACTGAGCCTGTTCACACTGTACGCTCACAAGTCCTGACCTCCAAACGTAGCAAATGTACTTTCAAGGGAGGTTTACCTCACAGAGGGATTTTAAAGACTTTCCCAAGTTCTGAGAATAAAATGTGCTATGTTCTTTTTTTTTTTAAGTCCTTGCAAAGTCATTCTTTGGGGACTGATATTTTCCTGTCTCTCTACCCTGTGTGATACTCCCACATGCATCAATCACACAGAAACAGAGCATTTTCTGGTGTCAGAAGAGCTCTGTAAGCAGCAGTGCAAACGCAGAACTGATGCTTAAATGGAATGCAGCAAATTAGATTGGGCTTGATGAACTTGTAAACCTTTGAGCTTAGGCAGAATTAACTTCAAGAGGTATTTCTGTAAGGCTGATACATAGACAAGCATAAAAAATTGCTTTGATCAGCTTGATATAAGCACAAGACTGTATGTGAGGAATACCAATAATGGTTTAACATGGAAAGGACGACGATTTTCAATAGGATTCCTAAATAAAGCTAAATAAATATTTGTCTTGATGCATGCTCAATCATCCAGGTAAGCAAATCTCCCAAAGTTGATTCTGTTCATCTGGACGTAGTGTTTCATCATCATCCAAGTGACTTCTTCAGTCTCAGCTGACTGCAGGTTCCCCCAACCTTATAAACAGTACATTTGCGCAATGACTGAAACTAGCACCACTGAATGAACAATGGGCTGGGAGGTCGGTTCCTTGATCATTAATATGATCATAAACAGATATTCCACTGTGGTAGATTCCTACACATCTAACTTAGAAAGTCAGCTTCTGCAAATCTCCCTACAGGGAAGGAGGCAACCTTGTTCATTCACTGAGATCAGCAGCACACTTTCCAGTTGGAGAGTTAAAAAATGACTCTGTAATGTTTTACAGTATCATGAACTGCAAGTTCTAACTTGTGAATGATGCAGTGAGGGTTGATCTTTTTTTTTTTTAATGCAGCTGCACCGTCACACAAAGGCATCAAACTGTGCACATAATTTCTTCAAAGCTTTGCAGCAAGAGTTTCTGCATGATGTCTCAGGCAGAGACCCTGGTGCAAAGCTGCAATTCAATAAGATGAAATACCCAGCTGCACATGTCACTATTGTTGGGAATTCTGAGGTCAATTATGCAGTATTCCAACGTTCTGAATCCGGTTTGTCTTTTATTTAGGTGTCACTCTGAAATGTTAGTGCTTTGGCTTAATGCAAAGCTGGAACATCCATACACACAGAGCACTGAAAGTGAAAGTTTGTCATTTGACTGATGTTTGTGGTGTAGATCGTTTCAAGATACCGGGCTGAAAAATAGTTGTTTAATGATTTGAAACACTTAAGTATAACAGATATCTGAAAAACTAAGAAATCAAATGCTTCCTTACTTCAGTGTACATATACACAGTGCTTAACAACTTTATCAGGAGAAAACACATAGAAATGTGTCAAAAACTTGTTTGGAAATACAATTTAATATTAATTTTTTTAGACTTAAATTTGAGCTGGCACATCAGAATCATCTGAGAACTCAGAAATGAATCAAGGACAGCATTCAAACACTAAGGCTAATATTTTTTATAGTCCCAATTCAAAGCATTCTCATTATTCTAATAAGCAGATAATTTCTGGTTTGACAGTGTTCAGTCTGATGTGTCCTCTTCACCTTGGTGAAAAAAGTAAAAGTAAATGTAAATCCTCTGAAGGCACCGCACTTGTGATTGGAAGACCCTGTGTAAAATGTAAAGCAGCACAGTAGTGTGCTGTGTGGATAAACATGCCCTACAGGACAAATGGGTTGTGGTCTTCTGTGACCTGGAGCTGCCAGTAATAATCTCTCCTCCGTGGAGGTTAAGTCCTGGAGGAAGATTTCCCACTGCCACCACATAAGCCTTCTGTTATCACAGGAATGCAGGTTCTGCAATCGCTAAACACTTCCTCCCAAAACCTGTAAACTACAAAGTCTTACAAAGTGCTTTCAAGGACTAATTGAGCGCAGTAATTGGGGGATATGCTAGATAATCATTTACAGACCCACACAAACATAATCAACATATACATACACTGGTTCAGATTTGAGGAAAGACCCACCGCTATCAACACCTCCTCAAAATACCACATGTCTAAGTTTAGAATTGCAAAATAATACAGAGGTACTGTTAAAGTGATAGGTCATTTTTTTCACACTATTATCAGACACTAAATAAGCCAGCTCTGGTGTTACAGTACGAATGGTAGTGTCAGGAGAGTTTTTCATTACACTATATTGCTATACTGCTATCATCAAATATACAAAATGACAAGCTTATCCAAGTTAACAGCAATGAAATTGTTTGGGGAGGGAGATTCCTTCCTCCTGTTTCAATCAGTGCTAGTTTATTTTTTATCCTCAGTAGGAATAAAATTTCCCAAAACACCACAAACTGATTGACAATATTAAAAAGTCTAAAATGAAAAGAACAACCAAATCATAAAATGACTGTCAGCTTCATTCAACTTTTAAATTCACATTAAGCCAAAGATTGATGTGAATGTTACTGTTTTAGAGTGAAAAATTGCCCCGAACTCTTAGAAATATTCCTACTGTGCCAACCACATGCCTAATCTTTGACACCAGAATTCCCTGCAAATGTAAAATCTTCAGCTTATTCTTTCATTTTATTAAATTGCAGCTATGCACTGGGCTGCTCCCTGCAGCATCCTGCAGTTATAAGAAGCACCTCTGAAGAAACTACAAACACGGGTTGTTGGCTTTACAAACAGTAGTGCTGCTGCGGCGCTGGGTCCATATAGCGGAGTAGGCACGCTCCAATGTGAAAATATCAACCATAACCATAACCAATTATTCACTTGATCATTCAGAAATGAGAACTTAGAGTCCAAGAATTTGTAGAAGAAATTTACAGAGCATTATTAACTCAAACTGGAAGTCAGTCTAAATCTGACATGTAGATGTCTACTGTGGCAGAATATTTATTTATTCGTTCATAAATTATATAAATTATATAAGTACAAAGTGTTACATCACTGCCTACTATGTAAGGGTTGGTTGCTGGCTGCTGTCATCTGTCATAAAGAAGTAAAATGAGATAATCAGACGTGTTTTGTTAAAGGCTACTCACTGTCGTAGCATATAATGGTGAATAGACTGTAAAATAATGAAATAATGTTTTTGTAAAAGTTAAAAGTTATCTAAATTCTGTGGACCCCTAAACTGTTTAACATCAGGCAAATAAAGACATAACTGGGAAAAAAAAAAATCAATGAATCAAATGGTCAATGAAATCTCTATGATATTGGTGAATCTAATAATAACAATATATGATGGAGAGGTTAAAGTTGCCTGAAATGATCTGGAACAGTGTTCTGCCACCTTCAGTCAATGAGCAATAAAACTGACACACATTTGATCTATATTATTGTAATGATCTTTTTTTCATGATGGCATGGAGATACTTTGCTCAGAGATAAAAAAAATAAATAAATAAAAGCATCTCATGACCCACTTACACTCTCAACAGATCCTTTTTTTCTTTTTATCCCTGTGATGTGTTCATGGTACAGATTTAAAGCTACAGCTGGTGTTTCATCAACCAGTTAATGCCACTAAAGAGGAGCGAGCGAGTAACAGATTCTTAAGTTGCAGGTAATTTCAAACAGCTTTTAAAGCAGCTGAAGAAATATTACTAAACACAAAAACTGTTTCTGTGCAGTTTTTCACTAGTGTGCAGTTGCTGTGTTACTCAGGGAGAGAAAAAAACAGATGAATGTGTAACACTGAGAGATGGAGAAAGTTGTAAAAGTGGGATATTGCAAAGATAAGCACTGATCAGCAGGTGAAATTTAGCAAACGCGAAATTTAAATCTTACCGTCCTAATTTATTTTAAAGGTTTTAAATCAAAAACTGATACTTTCTGCTGAATTATGTTTCGTAAAACATCTTGCAAAAAAGAAAAAAAGTAAATTAATGTTATTCAAACTGCATCAAACCTTTATAGTACAGTGTTGTCCAAAGCACTCTGGCTAGCTTGCAGTACTGTGGTGAAGTTTACAATGACACCAGACATGGTTTACAGAGTCAGGCTTCGGTTAGAGTGTAGCAAACATCTATTAAAATAAAAGTTGATGATGATGATTAGATTCACTCATTGACTTCTCCCACTGATCACATGCAGTGTGTCTGTATTATAAAACAGGCACACTGCATCATTACATTTGTCTGTAAATGCAATGTATTATTGTTACTAATCATACGGCTACAACCACGATATTTTGTGAGGTCTCCAAACACGGGTGGAGCATGTTACAGCAGTTGCATATTTTGAAAGTGACCTGTCCCATCCCCCACTGCAGAGGCAACGAGCACTGGTCAGTGAGTTATTTACTTTCAGGGTCATGCATCACTGCAGCCACACTGACTGTACAAAAATAACAATCATCTGCATTTGGTTTCCTGAGGGAGAAGAGAGCAGGGAGAGGAGGAGGGTGTGGGAGGTTGGGGGTCAGGTTCCACTGGTAATGGTGTCGGTGAGGAGTCAATACTGTATGCTCCCTCTCTTAATCAGCACAGTACAACAAGGTCAGCTCCTCTGGAAACTGCTGCACCGTGGCCCATCCAGCACCATCTGTGGTGGTGGTGTCCGAGCCCTGCTGCAGCACACGGGACACAAGAACTTTATCATGGGTGTGTGACGGCACAGTCTTCAGGAAAAAACAACAACAACAATAACAAAAAAAACAAAAAAAACCCCTGTGACTTCTTAACTTGTTCCTGTTGGATGAGTAACATCCGCTAGTTATGTAACACAGAGTCGGCTGTTTGCTGTGCTACTCAAACAACAGGTTTAAGCGGTTTTCCTTTACATAATACAAAAAATCCAAATCTTTTTCTTTCCTCTAGATGATCCGTAAGCATGCTTACTAATGGTATTACTCAAACAAGAGGGCCACAGCTCTCTAATGTCAGATATCCTGATATTCTTTTAGTCTATGGGTTTGTGTTTTCTAAGGCAAATGCTCTTACACAACAGGGAACTCATGTCCTGATAGATTTAAAATATTGACGTGTGCTGATTATGACAAGATCAGATTATTGTTTTTGCTAAAAGTGAAATTTGTAAAAATGGTGATTAATCTGACAGAGTGAAATATTGAAGGAATCCAATTAACCTTTCCTGATTCAGCGTGAGGCTTTTGGAAATCGGCTTTGCTGTGGTGTGCCTCCCACTATCGTTCTCGCCATCTCTTTTCTCTCATCAGCTTTGCATCACTGGAGTCCAGAGGGAGAGACATTTATAAGCCTCAGTAGTAAATACAAAGAGTTAATTATTCATGGAGCCTACTACCCAGTTATTACCATGTAAGGAGGAAGGGGGGGAAAAGGAGGAAAACCTCTCAATTAATTATTGTAGTTTATGGCACTTTCGAGCATGAGTGTCTGGAATCTGTGTTACAGGGGAATCTTTGTTTACAACTGGGCCACTCGGCTGTGTCGTTCGTCATCACCACAGGCTCAAAGAATCGCTTCATAGTGCATTCACTGCCTATATCTCCTTATCCCCCAGGAGCAGATCAAGGAACGGAAAAATAAACAGAGACCTCGTAACACATAAGCACAATTAGGAATGCCAGCCCGTCAGGCAGCGCAGTTCATGAAGGATAACATACAACTTTCAGGGGAACGCCGAACAAAACGGAATGTGTCAAAGAGTCAGGCCTTTACAATTTATCATCCTCTGTCAAACACAATAGCAGAGCTGTATGACGCAAAAATTTCCCCGTTGTGGGATCAATAAAGTCTTATCTTATCTTATGTTGCTGTTCCCGTGGACGTGAGAACTTGCATCCACAGTTTCTCTGAGGAAAACAGTCCTAGTTGCTTCAGAAGTCCATTCCTGCCCTGAGTCAAGCTGTTGTATGTCTCTGCATATTTGGTGCCATAATGACGATTCAAATTTTAAGCAATCTAACAAAGGCAAGAAGCCTAAAAACACTGTTTAAAAAGTAACTTGTTATGGTAGCTTTACAAAAGTTGACACTTCTCATGACAGTATGACTGTCAAGACTTTGGTGTTACCAGTGAGTGCCTTTAGTGTAAGAGGGCTGTTTTTAGAGAAGTTAGACAGAGCAGAGCTGAACACAGTCATGACCGTGGGAAATTTCCTCACACAGGTGTGTTGATGCCACGTGATAGTCCATAACCACTTCTACAGCCAAGTTATCCTTGGGGGTGCTTCTTCTTATACAATGCAATGTCAGCATACAAAACAGTGGATTTCTGCCAGCAGAGCAACTTTTCAGCTGGAATAATATGTAATGCATCAACCCTGTGTGACCTGGTGCGTCAAAGAAGTTAAAAATGGTTCATCCTGCTCTCACCCCAGGGACGAAGGAGACAGCAGGAGGTCAAAGGAAGAAGAGAAGGTTAAAAGTAGACCTGCTGACAGACCTGACTTCTGCTAATTGACACCCTTGGAACACCAGAGGGTTCTGTTGTACTCAGGCTATTGAGAACTGTGGCAACACAGGTCAGGTTCCTGATATATAGTATCTCACAAAAGTGAGTACACTCCTCACATTTTTGTAAATAGTTTGTTTTATTTTTTCATGGGACAACACTGAAGTTATGACACTCTGATACAATGTAAAGTAGTCAGTGTACAGCTTGTACAACAGTGTAAATTTGCTGTCACCTCTAAATAACTCAACATACAGCCATTAATGTCTAAACTGCTGGCAACAAAAGTCCCCCCCTAAGTGAAAATGTCTAAACTGTGCTCAAAGTGTCATTTTTTTGTGTGGCAACCATTATTTTCCAACACTGCCTTAACTCTGTTGATCATGGAGTTCACTAGAGCTTCACAGGGTGCCACTGGAATCCTCTTCCACTCCTCCATGATGACATCACGGACCTGGTGGATGTTAGGGACCCTGCGGTCCTCCACCTTCCATTTGAGGATGCCCCACAGATGTTCAATAGGGTTTAAGTCTGGAGACATGCTTGGTCAGTCCTTTACCCTCAGTTGATTTAGCAGGGCACTGGTCTTTTTGGAGGTGTGTTTGGGATTGTTATCATGTTGGAATATTGTCCTGTTGCCCAGTTTCTGAAGGGAGGGGATCATGCTCTGCTTCAGTATGTCACAGTACATGTTGGCATTCATGGTTCCCTCAATTAACTGTAGCTCCCCGCACCAGCAGCACTCATGCAGCCCCAAACAATGACATCCCACCACCATGCTTGACTGTAGCCAAGACACACTTGTCTTTGTACTCCTCACCGGGTTGTCACCACACACCCCTGACACCATCTGAACCAAATAAGTTTATCTTGGTCTCATCAGACCACAGGTAATCCGTGTCCTTAGTCTGCTTGTCTTCAGCAAAATGTTCTGGTCTTTCTTGTACATTATCTTTGTAACGTGGGACCCAAGAAACATACGCTGGAGCGAATATGATGACAGCAGAACTTTTATTTAATACTGTGGTTTGTTTACTGGGACACAGACACTCCCGCTCTCTCTCTGCTGTCACGTCCGCTTCGCCCCTCCGACTGTCACTGCCGACATATAAAGAGACACAATCACTGTCAGATCCCAGCACACCTGTTCACCCCGCCCCTGGGCCGCCCCGGGAGCTCACTGCATCACCCCTCCTCTGCAGCTGGCCAGAGACCACACCCACGCCACAATCTTTAGACGAGGCTTCCTTCTGGGACGACAGCCATGTGATGCAGTGTGTGGCGTATGGTGTGAGCACTGACAGGCTGACCCTCCACGCCTTCTGCAGCAATGCTGGTAGCACTCACACATCTGTTTTCAAAAGACAACCTCTGGATATGACGCTGAGCACGTGCGCTCAACTTCTTTGGTCGACCATGGTGAAGGTTGTTCTGAGTGGAACCTGTCCTGTTAAACCGCTGTATGGTCTTGACCACCGTGCTGCAGCTCAGTCTCAGGGTGTTGAGTATATTCTTATAGCCTAGGCCATCTTTATGTAGAGAAACATTTCTCTTTTCCACATCCTCAGAGAATTCTTTGCCATGATGTGCCATGTTAGACTTCCAGTGACCAGTATGAGAGAGTGTGAGAGCAATAACACCAGATTCCACACACCTTCTCTGCACTGGAGACTTTGTAACACTAACGAGCCACATGACAACAGGAAGGGAAATTGAGCACAGTTTGGACATTTTCACTTAAGGTTGTACTCACTTTGTTGCCAGCAGTTTAGACATTAATGGATGTGTGTTGAGTTATTTAGAGGTGACAGCAAATTTACACTGTTGTACAGGCTGTACACTGACTACTTTACATTGTATCAAAGTGTCATATCTTCAGTGTTATAGAACAAAATATTTACAAAAATGTGAGGAGTGTACTGACGTTTGTGAGATGCTGTATATACATATACAGAGAGTGCAGAATTATTAGGCAAATGAGTATTTTGTCCACATCATCCTCTTCATGCATGTTGTCTTACTCCAAGCTGTATAGGCTCGAAAGCCTACTA
>NW_005187422.1:3950629-3951741 GCF_000239375.1 Pundamilia nyererei
CAAAAACATTCAGCTTTGATATTAATGAGTTTTTTGGGTTCATTGAGAACATGGTTGTTGTTCAATAATAAAATTATTCCTCAAAAATACAACTTGCATAATAATTCTGCACTCCCTGTATATGTATGCACGCCTGTGTGTGTAAAAAACATCAGTAACATTAACCATCTTAGCCAAGTTAGCTTGAAAGCTAATTAACTCTAACAAGGTTTTTCATGAACATTTCCAACAAACCACAAGATATGTATTAAGTCGTATTTGTCAGAAAGCTCACTTGAAGTCTGAGTGCAATGTCAGTGATTTATGCTGTGCTGTAATTTAAGTAGACACCAGAAAGATGAATATATCGAGTGTTCAGATCGTATATTTACTTATTATTGAAAGAAGTCGTTTTTGATAGATTGTGCGCAGTGTTATTTCAGTCAGTTGTCATTCACAGCCATTCACAGTGAGTGAGAGGATGGGTGGCATTGACATTCATCAGTTTCCTGGACAGCTGTAGAAAAGAAAAAGAATCTGAGAGCACCGAGGAACGAGAAGCTGTCAGATGAGAGAAGTAGACTATATAGTAGTGAAAGAGATGAGTCAGTGTTTCCTGATTTAATAATCATTGTCATTAAGGTCAGAAATAGAGAATAATCCATTCCTGAACATCATGAAGAAAAACACCACTTGTTTACTGATATTCTTTTATGCTCAGCGTGGTGGAGTGCTTGAGTAATGAGAGAAGGAGAGAGAAAACCATGAAGCTGCTGACAGGGCAGAGAGAGTAGGTGACACAAGTGAGAGCGAGAAAAGCAGCGAATATTGAAGGTTAAGATTATATAAAGGCAAAAAAGAGAAAAGCGAATAGAGCAATGCAATACAATGGAGAGATATATGTCTGAATAAACATGAATAAATAAATAAATTCAACCTATTTGTAATTTAAAGCTGAATGACATGAAACTATGAAAAACAAACCTCTGGAGTCCACATCTAAAAAAAATGCTGGTGACTGCTTGCCTACCAAAATATCTCCTTGGGTAGTTCATGCAACAACAGACATCTCTAGGACCATAAAACCATTCTCACACACACACACACACACACACACACACACACACACACAC
>NW_005187422.1:3951761-3953026 GCF_000239375.1 Pundamilia nyererei
GCAAACACACACACACACACACACACACACACACACACACACACACACACACACACACACACACACACACACACACACACACACACGCTGAGTCACAAGGTAAAAAAATATCATGCTTTCACATCTGGTAAAAACTGGAAATACAGGGCTTTAAATGAAGGCCCCACATCCTTCCTATTAGCAGTTTGAAATCAGAGATAAAGGACAAAAAAGTTAAAAAGCACAAGAAATGAAATCCATCACACTATCGGGGTAGCTTTAATTTCATGGATATTACCATCTGTTGCAGACAAAAGGCAGTGTGGTACGGCAATTAGACGAAAGGAAGCTGAGGCTGAAAAGCTGGTGTGCCATATATTATTGTTACAAAATAATCTCCGGGATAACTCTGACGACAAATCCATTTCTTAACCTCAGCATGTTAAAACACTCAGGGTGTTAGAACATTCGTGGATTTCACTTCAGGTCATACTCACATTATTAGTGAGCGTCACAATTTTACCTTCCCAACAAAGGCAACAAACAAAATTTGAGTTTGTTACTCGGGGCGCTCATTAAATTGTCATGTAGAGGCAGCAGGGGGTTTGGAGAGTCCTTCATGAAAGCAATAAGAAAGGAAGATTGGTATCAACAGTAAAATGAAGGAATATGAAGCAGTCTCATTTCCATATACTGCATTAAAGAAATGAGGTGATGTTGAAACCATTACTATTTATATCACTTCTCTATCATGGCAAAAAAGTCATATACCAGAAACTGAGCAAGGAAAGGGAAATTCTAGCATAGTACATTCAAAAGAGTTGCCAAGTACCATAGCAGAGCAATGAGAACAACATAGCAGCGCTACAATGGCATGGTAAGGAGCCATGCACAGGAAGGGCCACTGAGGCACAGTGACTGTTCTCATAAATGAGTAAGTAAACAGGCTAATTGGTCATTTTAAATTCCCCGAAGGTGTGAAATGTGAGTGTGAATGGTTGTCTGTGTCCATGTGTTGGCCCTGCGACACACTGGCAACCTGTCCACCCTGAGACTGCTGTGGCCCCACAGCAATCTGGTTTGTTACATATTAAATAAAATAAAAAATCATATCAGAAGTGGTTCGAGAATGCTGCTGGTGGCTGACATGGAATTCTGCTGTAAAAACTGATTGGATGGCTGCATAGTTTCAATGAATTTACAGTTTGATCATTTCAATGATACATGTCACACTTACATATATATTAGGGGTGCAACGATACTCGTATCGAACCGTTCGATACAGT
>NW_005187422.1:3954065-3965668 GCF_000239375.1 Pundamilia nyererei
TTTCAGCAACATTAAATTTAAAAACTGAACATTTGAGTTAAAATATATATTTATAAGAATTTCAATAAATGACAAATTAAAAAAGCATGAACATTTTTTTTGTATCGAAAAAATATCGAACCGTGACACCAAAGTATCGAACCGAACTGAACCGTGAATTTTGTGTATCGTTGCACCCCTAATATATACATATTTTTAGATATTCATATAGATTTTACTTTGATAAAAATCTTCAGCCTTTTTTCTAACATTACTCCTCGATACCTTAATTTCGTGTTAAGACAGTCTCTTGCTAAGATCACTTAGAAGGATGCTTAGCCAGCAGCATGTATACAGAGGGCATTTTGCTTCTTTTCAAAACATTGACTTGAAGTTAATTTGAAGTGTGAATCCATCAAAGCAAGGTGTTAGTAGTTATAGCAGCATTACAGTACAATAGTAGTAACACAGCTTTATATACAATGCATAAGTCAAATATAAGCACAGGAGCAGAATAGATGTTTGTGTTTTGCTAGGAGATGTAAATGTAAAGTAAAAGTACACTATAACTACTTAAGTTTAAGCAGTAAAGAAACCTATGGAAACACAAGCAATCTGTGGGAGCCAAGATTCTGACTGGGTTGGAGGTATGCAAACACTTAATGTCATTGGCAAATCGATTGATAACTTTTATGCCATGTGTTTGTTTTTCCACAGACTTCTGGTTAATATTCTGTCTCTCTCCAATAAAATGAGACTACTACAAAAATTAAGACTCTTTTCTTTAGAAGTGAATTTGTAATTCAGCAGAGGATCAAATAATTTTCTCCCCCTACTGTATCTGTGGGCAATTTAGCAAACTTCCAAAAAAAAGAGATTTTTCTTCTCTGTTAGATAATGGTTAAAAATGACTACTCGAGTAAGTGCAGAGGTGTATTTCTTTGGTTTCTTTCTGAAAGAGAGTCCATGGGACTCACAAAGAATTCATTATGTGGGTTTTATGAGTATTTTCCACAAGCTGCACTCCTCTGCCAGAAGTTAGGGTTTTCCCTGCTGCCAAATCAGACCTTGAGTTCTGGATACACACCATATTTTCTCTCACTCTGTCCAATGTCTTGGTTTAGCTATTGTCATAGCTATCCTGAAGCCTGCTATTAAAATGAATATCAATGGCACAGTCATAAAGAAATAAATAAAA
The DNA here is from genome assembly GCF_000239375.1 of Pundamilia nyererei. Lineage (NCBI taxonomy): Eukaryota > Metazoa > Chordata > Actinopteri > Cichliformes > Cichlidae > Pundamilia > Pundamilia nyererei. The sequence goes on from NW_005187422.1 coordinate 3,955,243, forward strand.
TGACACTATTAACAGTTAACCTTCTGCAGCAATTCTGACCCTTCAATTTTCTAAGGTGACATGGGAATACATGGGGTATGCTAATGTCCTTTAACTTTCTTGGACTGCCATCAGGCAAATTAGAAGAACGTGTCTTCAATTGTTTATTGATCTATGTATTTTTGATCTCCTTGATGTGTCACAGCATGAGCTGGTATCAGTTATAATTAGCTCCGGACCTCTCGATCTGCATCTCAGATTTCTTATTCAGTTCAAACTGATCTCTCTTTGGATTGTTTGGTGGCAACTTCTTCATCTCTGACAGTTGGTGAGTGGATAGAGCTGTGTTGGGAGAAATAAAATGTCAAATCATTTGCCAACAAAACTAGCCAATTAGATTCATGAAAATGAGCATCGGCAAAATGCTTTGATGAGATTATCAGGCTTCTGGCACATTGTCTAGGGTTGTGGGTAGAGTTTGTTTTAGGTCATTTGCAAATGCAAAAAATGTAAAAATAAAATAGTTTGTCAAAATGCATTCAGGAAATTTCCCTGCAATTGTAATATACCCTAGTTTTCCAGTCGTTTCCTCACATGGGTTGCCAGTGACATGATTGATTTTAAGAGATTAACACAGTGCTAGTTATTGGATAACTCACAAAAATAAATAAATATCAATATTTAAAATCATCCACTAACTGGAAGGTTGGAAGATTAGTGATAACTGGATGCTCCAGTCTCTGTGCCAAAGTATGCTTGGGCCAGCTACTGAACCTGAAGTTGCTCACAGTTGCAGTTCAGATAGAAAGCAGCTGAATGAGGCATGTTAAAAAGTGCTTTAAGCACTCAACTAGAGTAGAAAAGCATTACATAAGAATCAGTACATGACTCCAACCCTAACACTTTGCTATTAAAATACTATATAAAAAATGTATTTTTGGTGGCGCAGTGATTAGCACTGTAGCACCCCCCCCCCCCAAAAAAAAAAAAAAAAAAAACCCCAAAACAAACAAACCAACAACTCTATTCTCAAAAGTTTCAACAATCAGGAAACAAAGAACGACTCCATAAGATTTTGAGTTTTGAGCTAGTGTTGGGAGTTGTCACCAGGGATGACACAGTGGAAATGCAACACTTGTGTGACACTTCTCCTTGAGAAAAGATCTATCCCTCCAAATCCAAAAGGACCTGGTTGCAGCCACTGTGAAGCTCCACAGTAGGCAGAAACACGTTACCTCCACAGTATGGTTAGGATTCCATGTTGGGTTTTTGGCCTTTTTATGACTTTATTTGAAAGGGTACAGTGAACACATGCGGCCATGGGTCGGATTTGAACCGGCCGCTCTCAGCCATGCAGCATATTGGGCATCTATATGAATGACTCTGTCCCAGCCTTTATGATCCACTTGCACAGTTTCCACTGAATCTATGCAGGTCACGTGTTTCCACTTGCTGTCGAGGTCACGTGTTTCTGCTTACTGTGGAGCTCCACAGTGGCTGCAGCCAGACCCTTCTCTCCAAATCTAGTAAAACAAACAAAACATTTTCTCATGTCCGACTCCTTTGAGACTAACATAAAATACAAAGCTCAGATTAAAAGAAAAGAGTGAAAAGCTCTTGTTTGGGGAGTAAATATTTGCATTCCAGCTGCTAGATCTGAAAAATAATCATCAAATATATTCATTACTTTCACTCCACTGCAAATTTAATAACAGAGACAACAGACACTGCAGCTTTACTATCATCCATCTGCTGTTAAAATTTTGAATGTACAGCCTGAACACCTTCACTCCCACCTCTGTTCCACTCTGCTGCGTAGTTAAAACCTAGCTCATATAGCTTCTAAGAGTGGAGTGGCAGGTCTATTGGTAATTTGCTAACCTCTGTGGTCAATGGACAAAAAGTAATTTTCCTGTCAGCGGAGTGAATCTGAACCACCACTTTGGAGTCATCAGTATGGTGTCCTACCGTTTCATCAAAGCGCCACTGCAGCTAACGCAGCCACAGGCAGGATCTTGCAATAAGACACTGCCGACAGTTTTTAAGTCCCACAGTGGAGACGTGAAGTGGAACAGTACAGCTGACAGTCATCTCTCAGGAGCTGGTGATGATTTCTGTAAGCCACCACACACAAAGACCCCCTGTTCCCCTCAATATCCCACACTGTCTTCTGCTAAAGTGTGGCTACTGCTTACAGCTGAGGTAATTCCATTTTCCTGGAATGAGGTTCTGTTAGTGCACTGAAGGCTGTTACAAAGCTTCAATATCCTTCCCAAGCATAAGCTCATGAGAGTTTATGCTTGACCCGATAAAGAGAGAGGCTTTACTCTGTCAACAATTCAGTCCTGTAAGTCTTTGCCTTTTTATAGGCTGATGAAATCCTTTTCCACTTTCACCATACCTGCAGCTTCACAGAACTGTGATATCAGAAACATGTCTGGATGGCCAACTGCGTAATGTATCAAGCCTATTCCAAACTTTAATGTATCCAGAATGGGGCCAGTAACATATAAAAACATAACCCATGAGCTGTGACTGTATGCTTCATCAGGTGTTAGCAATCCTTTCCAACAGAAGTGAGAATGGTTCCCTGCTCCAGCACAATATCTAATACTATAAAGTTTAAAGATTTTCATCCTAACTCTCATGTACAGTATTAGAGGCTCTAACAGGCTCTCCTCCACACGGTCCTCATTTAGAAAGTGCTTCACAAACCCCAACATTACAGCTAACATGAGGATTTTCCTGTCAGTGCAGCTAGCCAAACTACTAAGAACCACTTAGTGAAAGTAGGCAGCATATCCACGGTTTGAACATAAAACTCATGGTATATCAGCCAGGGCCAGCACAAAAGTGACCCCCTGAGACTGATTCTCCTGAATTAGTGGTTCTGTTTATAGCTAGCTAACATAAACTAATGTAAGTCTATTGATGACAACCATCCAACCAACCTGGTGACAAAACATTCCTTACTGACAGAAGATGACATTGAACATGTTTTTAAAACCTTAACTTTAAGCACTTATTTCTTAAATTCAGCTTCACAGTTATAGGTGTCACTAGAGGTCCAGTGGAGTCACACAACACTTGTCAAAGTAGCCATGCTCATAATTTTAAGCCCTACTGGTATCCAGTTGAGTTATTTAAGAATAATCCTACACAGCTGTTATTAAGAGGGGGAAAAAACTATACACAGTCTTCTGTAGCAGGTTATAAACATGATTCTTAATATTGTTAATTTAAACATTTTAACATTGCTATTGGAGCCAGTCTCAAGTGCAACTGCAGATTTTAACACTTATTTTAACACTTTTTCAGCAGAGGTCGTCACTTGAATCAAAATAAATCGGACAGACGTAAGGAAAAAAACACCTCCCTAATTAGCTTAAGTTGGTACAGTCCATATAGCTGTGTTTCATCACAGAAACTTTACTTCAAGAGGGTAAACAAGCACACAGCAGCTGGTGAAAGACAATCACAAGTCCTCTAATTTTTAATCAATGTGATGTTGTCAGCCTATAACCACAGAAAAAAGCCACTTACATCAAGTAGTGTGTTATTTATGTTGGCCTCAAATGTCATATGAAGCATAACCTAAATTAGCAGTATAATAACGCCCATAACCCATTTTATTCTCTAAGCAGTCTAAGTGCAAAGACAAACTCTAAGCCTGTCTAAGCAAAATCTAGTGTCATTCCTTTGATGCATTTACCTATAAATTGCTTAATTTCTACGTTGATGCAGAGCGATTTACAGATGGTCCTGCAACAACCACATTAAACAAAATTCTTTCTTAGGTTTTTGAGCAAAGGGCTGAGGGCTGATGTTGAATACAGACTTTAAGAATCATTCTTATATTTTCTAAAATATTTTGCTCTTGCTGATGCAGCAAACTGACGGTGCTTCTGAAAAGGATGTGAGATCACTATTCTCATTTTCCACCACATTACCACAAAACCCAAAATAGAACACAAACACACAAAACCAATTTCAAGGTCAGGAAATGTCCAAACAGTCAGAGTGGTTCTTTTGCAGTGGTTCTCAGAATGCAACTGATAATCGGATGCAGTGAGTCCCGTGTTGCCTGCTGCACTGTTTGTGCATTTGGACGTCCAAGGTGCTGTTTGGAGCAAACCTACTTCTATGTCAGCCTTTTTTTTTCTCCTGTCTCAGAAACTATTACATCTGCTTTGCTTCAAACTTGGCACATGTATTGCAGGACAGACAAATAAGTGTAGTGTTCAATTTGATGTAATTTAAATGAGTGGTTCTCATATTTCAGTTAAAGGTTTTACCAGTGTTTCCCCTAAAGTGACTGCTGGCTGGTCAACCCTGTGTGTAGGGTAAAGGACCTAACCTTACCCTAACCATGAAAAATGAATGTCTAACCCTAAATCTAACCATAACCTAATTGTAACCCTGTCACTAAAGCCACATTTCGAGTCTCAAAAATGCCTTCAAACTTGTGGGGACCAGGATTTTGTAAAAAATAAACAGCATACTTCAGTGGCAACAGAGTAACAGAGTACTTTTCACTCATCGTGTTCATATTTATATAGTGCATGTCATGCTGTAGTTTCTGTTTTCTCCCGTTTGTTGGCCATTGTTTCTCTATGCTTCTCTTCACTTTGGCCTCACGTTTCAACAGTTTGTACTGCCAGAAAATTATCAGGAAATTTTGAGTTTTTTCACACCGTTTTCCTTCTTTCGTTCTTTTTTCCCCCGCAGTGCTCCCAAGTTATTTACTCTGCAGATGCCAACAATCATCTCGGGGTATTGAAAATTAAATTAAAAAGTACAAAGTAAATAGCAGTCTCATACTGTAACAGTGACCCAGTAAACACTGCTGCTTACGTCCATTGTAGTCACTAGGGCTGGGCGATATGGCCTAAAATCCATATCGCGATATAATTTGAAGCACGTGCGGTAACGATATATATCACGATATATTCTTTTCTTCTGTATAACGTATTTTCCACACTATAAGGCACATATAAAGTCCTTTAATTTTCTCAAAAATCGAGAGTGTTCTGGTTGTGCTTACTGACCTCGAACCGATTTGGGCGTGCAGAAATCTGTTAAAAAATGTTTTAGTACAACTTTGGTAAGCCGCACTGCTTGATGGATTGTCAGAGCATTACGGCCGAAATTCTTTAATCTTTAATAAAATCATCAGCGTTGCTGCTTTACCAGGTGTAACGATTAAGTTTAACATCCAGGCATCCATGAAAACAGAATTTATTAAATTTAACGAAGTTACAAGTTAACGGGAAGTTAGCTCGCTAGTTTCCACCTAAACATGACATACCATGTTCTGACTGAGAGATTTTTGAAACTAATTAAAACGTTTTTGGCTTTCCCCTTATTTCAAAAGTGCTTCATCTCTTTGCTATGACTGTCGCCCGGCATAATTTGCAGATGATAATGGTTGTAGCCGCTGTGATGCTTTTGACCAAAACAGGCGCAGCTTGATGACATCATCAACATGCACTATCACGATAGAGCGGTATAGTCAAAATCTCTACCGTTGGCCAAATTTATATCGTTTATATCGCCCACCCCTAGTAGTCACAGTAGCACTATTAAATCAGACAAATGGTATGTATATGTATATGTATATATGTACACACAATAATAGGGGGATAGGGTTTACAAAAAAAAACTATATGCAATTAAAGATTTCAGCGGTACTATAGTACAATAGTAACTGGCTGATGCGTTGACAAACTGGTGCATCTACAACTTTCCATTTATATCCCAGGTAACTCCAGTTCTATCTGCCATCAGAACTACAGGCACATATTACAGAGTCACAGCCCCATCCAGCCAGAGCATCTATAGCTGTGATGAAAGTGTTGTGCTGCCCTGTGATTAACTTGGAACGTTGTCTGATTCCTCCGTCTCTTAGGGACAGGCCTTCAATTCATCCCCACACAGACACGCTGCTTTCTTTCAGGACACTGTGGAGTTCCAGAAGCACCGAGAGCCATTACCATCACTAGCAGTATGCCAGTTAATAATGAGTTGTCTTGGGGAAAAAACATTGGTGTTTTTGCAGGCTGAAAGGGATTTGGACATGCAGTTCTCAGTGTTCATTGTGTTCATTCAGTGCAACGTTCGTGGCAACAGCTGTGTGCAGATCAACAATAGGTAATATATAATATAATATATCGAGTGCTGGAGAGAGTATGACCGTGCAGCGTTTAAAGCGTGGAAGTACTGACCTTACTTTGAGTTTGATTCCGTAAAAAGTGACAAAAACAGTGTCTGCTGTTCACTACGTGGTAAGAAAAAAAACCCTAAACCTCCGAGCAAGCACCGAGTACGCTGCAACGATAGTGTAAAATTCACAGAGAAACTGCCTTCCACTGACATAACGGCTGCAACAGACCTGTACCAGGGCAAACCTCCGCCTGCCCCACTCCTGATAAACAGGTGAAAATAGAGCAACAAGACCGCTGAGTCTTTGATTTTACTTATTTTCTGCTGTGTTTTACTTGCATCTATTTGAAAGAGTGCATATAATTTAATGTTTGCTTGATGCATAAAGCTAAAAGATTAAAACTAATGAAACAAGTTTTAAATAGAGACTTTTTCATTTGATTACATTTTATATGATGGATTATGCAGAAAAGGTAGAATTGGGATGAAAGATCTATTGCTTTATCACCTATTTAGGGTGTAAATCATGTTTTTAAAAGTAACTAAGTAACTAATTACTTTTGTATATAAGTCATCAGTAAAGTAATGGGATTACTTTTTGGGAAGTAATCAGTAATTACTTTCTGATTACTTTTTTCAAGTAACTTGACCAACACTGCTAATGACACACCCCAGTCCATTTTGGCCTGTCTAGAACACCTACATGTAAAACCTTAACAGATTATTTAAAAACATAACCATGAGCTGGGGTTACCTTGTGGATGCCAAGAAGTTACGATCATTGTACTGTTGATGTTGAAACTACGTTATCCAAATCAACATCTAACATCAGCTGAAAGCAGAGCCTTGTCATTGACATTTTTATAGCTAGGCACATCCTATGATGAAAATCTTACCAGCATAATATTAGCTAGGATTTTAGAATGAGATGGTCAGTCATATACAGCCGTTCATGTGTGTGAACCTAATATATTCCAGCCAGGACAGCTGCAGTCAAAGGAACACTCACATAGCCACAGAAACAGCATGAAAGAAGGAGCTGGGGTGGAGGTGGTTTACAAAGCATTTTGCAGATATGCAGTAACTGCAGCCATGCTAAAGCAGCCTAAAGAGCATGAAGGGAATCAGGTGAAGTGGACTGGCATTAAAATCAGTGAATCTGTTAGGACTAGCGTAACTTGAGTTGATATCTATCTAGTTTATACAATTCTCCTCTTAAACCAGTCAGAGTTTGCAAAGTCCTTGATACGAAACGTAAATGTGTTTTTTTAAGTACAAAACAAAACAGTCCTGGAGGAATAAATCTATCGATGGAAAAGAAGAATCAGAGAGAAAACGCAGCAGGGAGCACTATGATATCACTGCTTCCCCGAGGATAGCAGTATAGTTATATGGGTAGGGTAGTGCTGATAAGTGAGAGTGCACAGCAGCAGACGTCTAGAAGGGCATAAGAAAAGAATGACAGCGTATGTACAGCGAGCCGGGCACCACATACCTGACGCATCTCTGACTTTCACTTTCAGATCTGCAAATGACAAAAATATCAATCAGGAAAAACAATGAACTAAAAGTGGAATAGCGACATACTCAAAAAAATAAAAGAAAAAATGGTTGCATTTGTTTTGCAGCTTGCAAAGACTGATAATAGCAACTTCATCTGAAGCCAAAAACCAAGATAATGCACTTCTGACCAGGTCAAAATGAACAATGAAAGTTCATAAAGGGAAAGCAGCCATATTTGGCTGGATTTCTGTATCATACATATCTGAAGGCAGTTCAGTGAAACATTTTGGTGTCAATTAAAAAAGTAAAACTGCCTTCTTTGCTTTTTCCAGACCAGCAGGTCTAGGACAGTTAAATCCCACAGGCCAGAAAAACAAGAACACCAACCATGTCTTCTACATCCAGTCTGATTTTGTAGCTTTGCTTAATACTTATTTACAAGCAGTGTAAATTATGCATGAGGTTTACTTTAGCTGTACCTCAGCACTGTCAAAATATTCTTCTGATACCTCAGAGCTGCTTTAGCTGAGATCAAACCACAAACATTGCAGGGAACTTGTTTTTCCTTGGCTCAACATTTTACTCTAATCATAGTCTGACTCAGAGGATTTTTATGTGAAATTAATAAGAGCTGGCAGATGCCTTTTTCTGCATTTTTGTCTCAGTGCAGCTGATGGTCAGAAATGGGCACGTAAACTAAAGCTTAAAGCACGCAGGAAATTACAAGCAAAATGACCTAAATTATAAAGGAACATGACATATTTGGTTTTTTGACCTTGGCCAGATGTGCGGGTAGGCATGTGTGTAATGACAGATGCCAGCATGACTTTTGCTCCCCACAGATTCCAAAGGATGTTATGTCAGAGCCGGTGGTCACATAAAGGGACAGATCCTTTCAAAGACAGAGGAGGAAAATTCCATCGTTAAAAAGGCTCTGAAAGGATGAGGGTGTCGTTAACGTCCATCAGTCTCACTCTGGAAAATTCTATTTCACCGCTTTTGGACCAGTTGAGGGAGCATAAGACCAGCCAGACGTATGTGGCTTGAAGGACTCCTTCATTATACGCAGGTTGTCTTTCTCAGCACATCTTGCTAATAGGGCTCTTGTCTTCTTCACTCTCCCTTCAGTAGAAAAACTGTCAGCCTTTTTGGTTCCTGGTGCTCAATACTCAGCTAATGAGTGTGATCTGTATTGAATTCCACTGTAGTGAATTCCACTCTATAGAGATAGGTGAAACAAATGCTGGCAGAGGTGGTAGTGCTTTGACACCTTCATCCATGCCATGTTTTTCCCCGAGACAAAGTCACTGAAGCGTAGCAAATCCTTTACTAATGGCATAATGGTACGCTGCCTGTACAAAGCTGCTTTGATGAGACACTTCTGAACTTTAGATGTTCTACTTTGTCACTACTGTTTTCAGATGACATGGAGAGCGAGTGCAGCAAGGGGAGTGTCGGAAGGAGGCTGGGAGTGGGGACGATAGGAGGGGAACAGAAAGAACAAAGTAAGCGAGAACTGATGATGTGCCCAAAGGAAATCATGATCTGTCAGTGTGAGACCAACAAAAAGATTCACCTGTCCTCTGTCAAAAGCAAAATCAACGGCAAATTGTAAACAAGGCAACTGCAGCAGGGAGACCTCCGACTGCAAGTGTGGGTCCCCTGTTTGCTGTGGGGAAACGTGACACTCCCCCTTAAACTAACTGGTAACTGGCAAGGATGAGATAGAAGAAGGCAGATAAAACCCACTTAATGATCTCATCTAAGGATGCCAGATAGCCAAGCTTTTCTTAGAATTTGCATCCAATACCAGACAGAAGAGCAGGCTTTCATGTCTTCCAAACTGCTCTTCGTTCAGAGCCTTTTATCTTAGCCTAATTTAACAATTGTGAGTTGTTGGTGTGCGGAGAAACAATTTTGCATTCAGTGTTCTCATAAAAGCCTTAATTTTTATGCATTTACTAATACTAGGAACAAAATACATGGGGTTTATAAATGGGTATTATTTTAGCCAAATCTTCATTTTACAGTTTATAGCTTTACATTTTCATATTTGTAGCCTTTTCTCTCTTTGTTTGTTTCTTCACTTTTTCTCAGTGCAATTATATTTAAATCCAGTTCCCCATCTCTCTGCCTCTCTGTGGACCTGGCCTGTACCATTGCACTTACAACCCTCTCCTTTCACATAATTGCATGACTGTAGTCTGTCTTTGCTTGTGATTTGCCACATGTTGTGCCCATCAAAATAAAGTCCTGGCCCTGCCTGCATGGACTGAGAACGAGTGACTGAAGATTCTGCTCTTCCGTCTCATTCACTACAAAGAACCAGCTCTCCGATTTGGCTCATTCACAAATGGCACATAGCTGTTAAATGTAACATCATTAGCCAAATTCAAAACACATATAGTTAGGTTCATGTGAATGACTTGGAAGTAAGGACCCAGAATGCAGACAGAGAGGACGGTGGAGTTGATCAAAAGGCGAGTCCTTCATTTGATTTTTGTCTGATATACAAAATCAAACAGAAAAAAAACAAGTCCAAGAGAAGAGCAACTAAAAACTGTGGCTAGGACACACTAGGACACAGAGAACCTGAACTCAAACAGGGACTGAAACAGTAACTTAACAGTGTGAAGTTAACAGTATGCTCTGACAAGAGCAGGAAGGAAGAAAGCACTATACATACAGGGAGTGCAGAATTATTAGGCAAGTTGTATTTTTGAGGAATAATGTTATTATTGAACAACAACCATGTTCTCAATGAACCCAAAAAACTCATTAA
>NW_005187422.1:3966811-3985586 GCF_000239375.1 Pundamilia nyererei
TTTTCTGAGCCTGTCAAGTCCTTCTTTTGACCCATTTTGCCAAAGGAAAGGACGTTGCCTAATAATTATGCACACCTGATATAGGGTGTTGATGTTATTAGACCACACCCCTTCTCATTACAGAGATGCACATCACCTAATATGCTTAATTGGTAGTAGACTTTCGAGCCTATACAGCTTGGAGTAAGACAACATGCATGACAAAATACTCATTTGCCTAATAATTCTGCACTCCCTGTACATACACAGAGGGGAGATCGGAACAGAGAGGAAACATCTGGGAACAAAACAAGACACAGGTGACAAAAATCTAACTGCTGAGACAGAGACAAGCAACACACACAAGGTTAGAAAATAAAACAGGAAACCAGGACTAAGACCCATGAATCTAACACAACACTATAAACCAGGCATGGACCAAAAGTAAATAAACACAATGACAAGGCCAACTACACTTAGAAACTAGGAGAGAGGTGACATAAAAGGGAACTAACATCGTTTCATTAAGAACTAAGAATTAGAAACATAAATAATAAAAACTCAAGAGACACTCTGAAATAAAACCAAATTTAAAAGACCAAATACTAAAGGACTGCTTCACAAATCCAAAATAAAATGTGAACCAACCAAATCTCAAAACCCAATGTCATCGACCCACGGACCCTGATAATGATTGACAGCATTTGCTACTTTGTTAACATAATAACTGCTGTTATGAACAAACAGCATACTACTCTATTGTTGAGGTAACTGTGCTTGATATTTAAAGGTTTAAGAAACATCCACAGCAGACCAGCCTTAGAGAGCCAGTTTAGTTGAGACAAAGTTATCAGTTTATTCCTCAAACACAGTTAATACTCACAAGGGGGAAATGCATACTCATAAGATATATCAGATAATGTGAATAGTATGGTGCTAATGGTCCAGTCAGGTAGGACTAACTTATTGCACAGATGATGTATATTTTGTAAGTAAATAAATAAAAAAATAAATAAAATAAAACAGTTTTTGCTACACTGTAAAATTGTCACTAACCTATGAGCGAAATACTAAGCTGCAGTCTTCACAACGGTGAAGATACCACAGGTAGTGCCACACTGGCTACTTCCATATTTTATATATGACATATGGTGGTAGATTTAATCAACCATGGGGACACTGCTGTGATTGATTATTGTTATGTCTATATTAACAAAACCCTCGCCTGGCCTCATATTAAAGGTAACAAAATGAAGACAAGGACAAGAGCCTTGAAAACAAGCGTTGCCGAGCTGAAATATTTGTAAAACAATGCTGGTGGTTACAACTTTTTAAATGTGGAAAAGCTACTTTCCTCTTCAGTAATTACAGTCATTTAGAGTTTTGGGCTGCCGGCTCTGATATCCACTTTGACAAAGCAAGCACTATGATATCGTCACTTTCAGAGATTGTTAAGCTTTTTTTCAGTTCCCCATCAGCAGAAAGTGACTTTGAAAAAAACATTAAACATGCAATTTAGCCACATACACAAGTAAAATATGAGCAACAGAACCAATGATAGCCACTAGGTGGAATAAGCAGTGGCAGGAGTTCTTCTGTTTTATCCAATCTAGCACCAACTATTTAAAAATCAACCAGATGATAAGTGGAAATAGGCTCAGTTCCATGCCTTATGGTTCATTTGCTCGTTTTTGACCACAGTGAAATCCCCAACAGATCCATCTCAGCTTCTCACTTTCTATGTTTATAACCTCAAACTATACTGAGCCTGCTTCTCCTGTAATCAACACTGTGTCAAAAACACCAGCATTCCTGCTGTATCCTCCTTCTAGATTGATGGGTCCTAATTGCATGACCCTCTTTGTTCAAACAAAATAAAAGGAGCATAAAAAGGGCAGCTGGTAGACTGCATAAAAGCACAGGATGTGACAGAAAACATGCACAACGCCTGACTAATTGAAAGGAAAAAGAGGCATGGTGCCAAAGCAGATGGTTTTTAATAGAAGCACATTAAGAAGTCTGATAAGGAGTATTTACACACTGGGTTTATGGTACCTGCTAATCATCTTTTTAACTTGGGTCTAGCTGTTTGAATTGTATGATGTGGCTGAGCAGCATACAAGAAACAAAAAGTTAAGATCAGTGTAGCACTGAACCACCACGAACAAAACCTCATTCAGGGAATTTGTATTAACTGTTTACCTGCTTGCTCATTAAACAATGTGATTATGTAATGAGCCAACCACATGGTAGCAAATTAAGACATTTAGGCATGAAAACATGGTAAAGATGACCTACTGAAGTTCAGATTGAGCATGAGAATGGAGAAAAAAACCATTTAATTGACTGTGAACATGGCATGGTGTCAAACAGGCTGGTATTTCAGCAGCGCTGATCTGCTGGGATTTTCCCACACAAGTTTATGGAGAATCACAAAACAGGAAATATCCAAAGACTGTATAAACAGGTAGCCTTTCCTTTATTCATTAGGAGTCGTGCTTTTGGCCAGCTCACAATGTTTCGTATTTATAAGTTTTATATAACTTTAATGGCTCCGCAGAAAACAGGTTTTAAATGAGCAAAGACTTTAGCTATTAGCTATCTGATGATAAAGCCACCCAAAATGTTGAAAATAATCCCTCAGTTTCAGTGATTACAATAAAAATGCTTTAAAAAAAAATGGAGACCTCATAAAACACGGCCTCGTTAAAGTCTCCGAAATAATGTGCCCGAAAAAAAGTGCAGGACTTCAACAACGTCAGCATGTCCAGAAATCCAGTTGTGCGACGCGTTGAAGACTCGTCCGCCAACATTAAACCGCACAGCTGCTATTTTTTTTTTTTTGCGGGAGTGGACGAGAGCCCGAGCACTTTAGGTGAGTAAAAAATATATTCCACAGTACCTGTGTGTTAATAAGCATGCATGTGCAGGTACACATGCTTCAAATATCAATAATGCGCTTCAATGCCACCACTACCCTGCTTTTGCGCACCACTTTCTTATATGCGTTTTTCTTGTTAACACACAGAGTACACACCTCTGTGCACAGCACACAAAGTCAGCTGATCTCAGCTGATGTTTTTTCTCTGTGCTGTAAATTTTCTGTCTAAGAAGAAATCTGAGGCTGCTGTTCTGAGAAGCTAAAGCTTTTTCTGAATAAATCAATAAAGATCCATTTATGGAAAGCTGTGATGAAGGCAGTTTTGTCTTTAATTATATTCAACAATATAACATATTTGACCACTTTTAAGTGATTTTTCTAACTTTAATACACTAAAGTTAAGGTCATATACCTAACTTCTAGTAAGTGCCCCAGCCGCTCCTATATTTTTATGTATGTGGCCCTCAGTGAAAAAGTTTGGACACCCCTGCTGTAGGCAAACCTCCTGCTCTAGGCTCAAGTACCTCACCTGCTCAAGTCTGCCCACCCTGTTGTCTCATCCCACTCCACAGCAAAAAGTGCTAGTAGTATTTAAACAAAGAAATAATGTGCAAATAGGAAACTAAAACAGCCTTCTGTCTATAAATATCGCTTCAAATGAAATCAAAACGGATTTATTTTAAATCCAAAACAACAAGTTTCCCAGTTTAAAGATGATTCTGTTCAAGAATTCACGATCGCAGTAGACATGCTCTGGAGTGAGGCTTGCTCTTATCTGTTAGATGATGTTCGCAGGTATCAATGCGACGCACTAACTTAACTCACTAAAACTGATCCATTCAGTGCTGACATCACAGCTCTGCGCTGCCGGCGTTTTAAATGCCCGTGCACTGCAACAGTGCCGTGCATTAAACTTTGTTTTCTGTTAAATGCTTTCACACTTTTTAAAATCTCAGCTTCCCTCCTCCTGTTTTAGCGCTACGCTCTTCTTCGTTAGTATTGAGAGCTGTCTTGGCAGACGACATAGGCAATACTGCCCCCATAGTTTGATGTAGTGTATTGCAGTTCCAACAACACATTTACGTGTTATTAGTATACATCGCATCGACCAATTTTTATAGTCGACATCATCGATTATGTCAACAAATCATTTAAACAGCCCCAGAAACATGTAGGTTTACCAACATTACATCTGTACTTTTACTAAACAAATCACTGATGTTGGAAAAACTGCATTATTCATGAACACCTGGCAAAATAAGACAAGTTACAATTTCTTTTTAATTATGATTATAACATAGTTACAACCAAGAACTGGCCACCACAAGAACTAAATGTTTCACCTCTATTTGACTAATGTCCATTAAAAAAAAGATTTACGCAGAGCAACAAAAATATTGCTGATGTCATTGTTAGAATACTTTTCCCTCTTCCTGGCACACACAAATCAATACATCCAGTCCTAATGAGGTGAAAAAAACATCCTGATGAGGAAGAACTGTCTAAATAAAAAAGCTGCTGCACCAGTATATTATGGGAACTGCTCCTCCCTAACAATCAACTTTGCTCCAGCAGCTGTCAGTCCAATCACAGCAAGGATTAGGATAATTAACATTTTCTACCCACAGTTTTCTAATCAAGTATAAAGTTTGAATAGTCACAGATGAATGGTGCTGCAGGGAATTGTGCGTCACACATGTTCAAGCTTCCCCACAGCACCTTCACCTTCCATCTGGAAATATATTTAATCTGAGTGAAAATTACCTATATTCAGTTCTCTGCTGATTTCAAGTAAAATCTAAAAAATAAAATAATTCAAGACCTGATTCTGAGCCAAGCTATCAAAGTCACACTCAAATGTGGAGATTTCCCATATTTACTAAGGGAATGGCAGGAATCCTACATTGTAATGTGGGCAAATGTAATCCAGGCATCTTGTAATGAACTGGCAGGGGGCCACAGCCAAGCCAATTAAATGATATGAGCCTGGCAATAAGTGCTTTTTATTTCATGACCCCAAGAAAACTGCTGCAACTAAATTTCATCATCTCACAATGCACTAGTTGTAGGAAACCTTCATGCCTTCACACCAAAAAAATAGATTACTCCTCTCATTACAACTTTCAACTGGCACTTTCAAAGATTTTGTACGGGCTAAGGTGTAAGAACTAAAGTGCCTTTCCAAATTTCAATTGCTATCTCAGTTTCCTGTGCCCTCAAAGCTGGACCTGGGATAATACAATTTAGCTTTGAAAAGTGTGAAAAGCTAATAAATGTGATTTCTCCCATATTTCATTTCTTTTAAAGCGCTGCAGCCTTCTTGCTGGAAGTCCCCTTGTGTTGACAAAGCCTCATGCCAAGTTTTCTTTTTTTTCTGTTGTGTCAGTTGCATCCTTGTATAAGCAAACAGGCTAATGGAATTAACCTTTCCACATGCCGGGCACTACATCACGGCCAAGAAAGACAAGCAGTGCAGGGAGGGGAGCACAGGCAGACTGTCAGCATCAGCCCTGGGAAACCAGGATGGATGACCCCAAAGTTAACCTGCAGACCCACAACATACTGCATTTCTAAAAGCATGAAGTCAACTTGGAGTAGATTTAAATCTGAAATGCATTTGATAACAGTTTTAAACAAAATATGATGAAATTTGATTATTATTATTTATTAATATCAGTTTTTGTAATGACTTGATCCAAATAGTCATCATGCTAATAATTAAATAAGAAAAAAAGGTTTCCAAAATAAAGTAGCTTAAGTACTTTTAAAATCTTGGGATGAAATCTAGCTGTGCCTCTAAAAGTTTCATAAAATGTTTGTGCCAGCAAATAGTAATTATTCACATTCTTGGCATGTGGAGTTCTGGGCTTCCAAACATGTACTTGTGTTTTGGAACAAACACTAGCTGGTGTTTTGAAGCTAACTTAATGGTATTAACTGCAGCCAGCCTTTCAAGAGATAGGAAATAAAGGCTGAGAAGCCTCTGTGCCAGCGATAAAGCAGGGTTATTATTCAATTGTTGCAGACAGTGGGATATTACTTCCTTACAAAGATGTCAGAACTGTCCTCTAATTAGCAACTTCACAATGTCAGTTTGGAAACTGTGATGCTAGTTTGGCTAAGCTGTCCAACCTCTTCTAAAGCTAAACTGGCTTCAAGTAACTACAGAGAACACTGGTGGTTGTCTTTGACTTAGCTGTACAATAAAATGTGTCCATCATCATTGTAAAATAAAAGAAAAGAATTAATCGTATAGGTTATTTGGAGGGCTATATATTTTAAAATTATGATTGTAATATTAGTTAAATCTATTTTTTATATATTTTTTGTTTGTTCCCACACTTCTTTATTCCTTTCCTTAAAAAGACCCAAATGAACTGAGATAGCTATCAGCTTGATGACTAATGGAGCAATAGGTTCAAATAGTCAAATGATGTAATTATGACATAAACTATTAAAACATAGCTGTATGCAAAGAAGCTTTTTACACTAAGAGCAGTTTACACTAATGCAAATGAGGGATAAAAACGATATAAAACTGGACAACAAAGCTAATGGTCTTTAGCTTAGTCAATGCTAGGCTACCTTGTTTCATGACTTTTCTAAAAAGAACAGACATGATATTGGTGTCTGGCTTTGCTTTCATTGTTATTGGTAACAACAGTTTGTCTTTGGATGCTTGCACAAAGTTTTTGACTTAAGTCCAAACTGTTGGCAAGTAGTGATAGAGCTCTGATGATGATGATAATGATGCTTTCTCTTGATCTCTCTCCCAGCACTTGTTGGGACTATTTTTATTGCAATCATAGTAACATAATGTGTCCCTATGAACTCCATTATTTTATTGCTTTTTACTTATTTCTCATCAGCTCGCCTCCACGTGCCATGTGGTTGTGGGTGAGGCCCTGCACTCACAGTGCGAGCAGAGAAAGCACAAACTAACATGACCATAAGTGACAGCAGGAAAGAATCTCAGACTGAGATAGAATCAAACTAGTATAAATATTTCATTTATTTATTTTGTTTATCTTCTGTTGTAATTTATTAAATGAATGAATCTTGCTGAGTGTATTTATTTCTAATATTATTAAAGCAAGAAGAGCCTGATATTTGCCTTACATGTAAAGAGTAATTCCAAGTTTCTCCCTCAGAGTAGCATGACCACAAATGGCAGCATAAATGCTGACCTGTGAGCACACGTCCCACTAAAGGATGTCAGGACCTCATGTCACCCTTATTGAGTCTGATTCTGACATAGATGAGTAGCCAGCTGGAGGTGATTTGTAGGGCTATGGCAGTGCTCCTACTTTTCCTCTTCACACAAAGGAGCAGATCCCAGTCCTGCTGCCGGGTTGATGTATTTCTACAGCCCTGCCCGGTTTGACTCATGTTTCAGCCACTTCCTGACTTAGTGTTTTACCGTAATGATAGTTTTGCTGAGTGTATTTCACATTTTTTTCTTATTGGAGATTGACATGGTGTCACTTCAGACTGTCATGTGTCTTGTTTTATACATGCAATGTCCCAACTACCTGCTTTGAAACCCAAGTGAGAAAAAAAGTACAGTTTTACATATAATCCATTAATTCATTGGTTTTAGTTCTGCTAAAAGGACATGATCCCTCACTGACTTCCTGCTCATGAACAGCTGGTAATTGCTCTTGATGGAGCACTTGGACAAGTTGGATGAGACTGCAAATGGGATTTTAGTGGTGCTATAAGCACTGACATTATGCTTAAACCCAATGGGGAATTTACTTATGCTACCTCTACAGTCTGTATAGTCTCTGTATGATACTTCTCTGTATCGGGCTCACGATTGTAATGAGGCTGATGCACTGTGAGTGGATTTAGTGAACTTGGCTTGAAACATATGAGTATTCATACAAAGTCTGCGTCCTCACAAGTGTTTTTGTCTTTTATTTTTTAAGACTCACTCTGAATGTGACCTTCATCGTACTTTATACTGTGAGGGAATGAAAACGTTAGTTAGCTTGTTAGTGCACTGGGGAGCCCACAAACAGACTTAACAAAAAGAGCAGACCCTACACGAGCGCATATCCTCCCACCATAGTGCTTTTACTTCCCAGGATATTAATAGAAACAACAGGCCTTCTCTAACAATAACGTGAATCCTTCACTGACATTCAGCAATATTTATTTGAGGGATAAGAGACATGGCAGATTCTTAAGTACAAGAAAATTGATTAGTTCTTTTGTATATTTCCAAATCGAGTCATGAAATTAACCTGGAATGAAATTACTTGTGAGAGACAATGAGCGGTGCAGGAATAAGATTGATATAGAAGAAGTAAATAGAGCATTTGATGGAAGGTAATGCCATCAATATTAGCCCCACACTGGCCTCAATTTGGTATCTACATGATGGAATAAAAATGAACCCTCAGTGTTATTGGAAGATAGTATCATTCCCTCTGTGAGTAGAGTACTAAACAGCAATATTGGGAGTCTGCCAGCAGGTAGAGGAGGTGTGTGTGTGTGTGTGTGTGTGTGTGTGTGTGTGTGTGCGCGCGCATCTTATCTAGAGAGAGGCAGAAAAAGAGAGGTCAAATGAGAAGATGGGGGGAAGCGGAGATCTGGAGACAGTTACACAGAGGTGTACTCAAGCTGAACTCTGTGGGTCAGCTTGGGCCAGGCAAATATGATTTTAGAGTGGATGACTTATGCACCCTGGTCCTCCTGAGTAAAGTGGAGGCCACTTCAGGTGCTCTTCTGCAGACCTGGCTCGCCCTCTTGGTTCAATCTCTCAATAGCTAGCACACTAATCTTCTTACAGTAGATGTATGTTGCTGGATGAGAATCAAGTGAAGGCAAAGTCACCAAAAAAAGGATATACCAGGATGTACAGAAGCCCACAATGTCTCCTCTCACAATTGCTATTAAAAGCTGTAATCTGGAGATAACAAAGCTCGTTTTCTCGCGATAACAGGTTAAATTATCTCATTACCTGAAAAGCTAATGGCTTATTTCTCAGAGAAATTGCATCTTTATCACACAAAGCTGTCTTTTGTTTTCTCTAGATCATTGGAGGACTTGTAAGCCATGAAAAGCATTCTCTCTTTTTTCTTTTCTAGAGGTCGGCATATGATTTGCACCAATTTGATTGGTGCTGGCTCTACCACAAAGACACAATGCAATTTCAGCTCGTCACAGCATCGACTTCATTCTAATCAGATAAGCTGATCAATAACTCCTGCATCTCAGTGTTTCAAATGTGCGTCTTGCACCAAGTAGGCAGAGAGAATGGTGAAATGAGAATGTACTTGTTTGCAGTGATAACTAAATCTTAATTTATAATGACAAAATATGATTTGTAGGATTTTACAAGGTAGCCAGAGAAATTAACTTAACTGATAACACCATTATACCTGAACAAATGACTAGCAGCTGTGCACAATGACCAGTTCATCCGACTTTCAGGTATCTAAACTTTGGAAGAAAGACAGAACAGCTGATGGAAACAGAACAGTCAAAACCACGTAAGGTCCACAAACAGACGGACTTTGGGCTGTGAGGTGACACTAAACTCCCACTTGTGTATTTGAGCACGTTTCACTTAAAGACCCTTCCTCACTCTGAACATAGTGATCAAATTAAATAACATCCTAGAAACCTTAGCCTTGCATTCCATTGCAATTTAAATGAAACTGTAATCTTCTAGTTATGAGGAGCTCTCTTTTAAACCAAAGTCACATGTTTTGTCACCACAGTTATGCTAATGTCTAGAGAATAAGAGTATTACTACTACACATGACGCAATACAGTGGCTGTCCTCATTTACTCTGAGTGCTCGAAAGCACTCCTTTAAATTTTAATTAAATAAATCATCTAAAAAACATATTAGGAGAATAAATAACACAAGTTTAATAGAAACATTAGGAAAAGTAGGTGGGTGATTAAAAAATCGTCACTTATTTTGGACAAGACTTATGTAGGAAACAACAGAGGAAAATGTGCATCTTTCATTTGAAGGTGAGAAGAGCTGATAGGAGGCCAACGTAAGAGACCTGTATATGAAATAGAGCTGTAATAAAGGATCAGTGAACTGGTTCTTCTTTTATACAACACATCTCATTTGCATACATGTTCATACAAGCATTTTTACTGTATCTAAGTCTAACACTCATATTCACACTTCAATGAATGCAACGGGAGCAACTCTGAGGTCAGTGTCTTGCCCAAGCATGCTTTGGCATGCAGACTGGAGCAATCATCAACCTTCCGATTAGTAAATGACCTGCTCTTCGTCCTGAGCCACAGACACTCCTAATATACTGTGGAGGTGAATCACAGAAGGCTTTAAAAACAAACAATCTATCCATTTTCTTGACTGCTCATCCAGCTCAGGGTTGCAGGAATGCTGGGAAATATCCCAGATTCCAGAGGGCAGAAGTGGGAGACATCCTGGACAGGTCGCCCGGTCTCTAAAATGTGGACGGGTTGAACCCAGAGGAAACCCACAAGGCACAGGGAGAGCACATGAACACAGAAAGAGAATCCAGCCAAATGTGAGGTTAGAGCTCAGAATCTTCTTGCTGTGGGACCGACTTTTTAAAATCAGCTTAGATGCACTGGTAGAATACTTTGGCTTGCAGATTGGAGCAGCCAGCGATCAAACTGTGAACCTTCTGATTAGTATATGACCTGCTTTACCTCCTGGTAGCCGGGTAAACTGAGACAAAACGGGAGTTGCTGTCTTTTCTTTGCTCCAGAAGTCAACAGCTGCATTACGAAGCATTTGCAATCGGGTCAGTTGAGCCTCTGGCGTTGGAGTACAGATGAGGATCTGTGCAATGTAATAGGTTAAAGGAATTGCCCGGACTTGTATGGAAAAATAGATACATAAATTTGCAAATTCACTGAATTTCAAGTCTACTACCATCCTCCCCCACGGTCATCAAAGACTTGCTCTGTCACTGTTGGGGTTTTCACTCTAATATTGTACAGTCATTACTTTACAATATTAAGCAGCTTGAGCTGACTATTGTTTGGCACTATATGAAAAACTGAATTGAACTGAGCTGATGAAAAGACCCACCAATTTATCTTACTGCATAAATATGAATATATTCAGAAACAGCAGGCGAGGCAGAGGAAAAGACAACAAGACAGCCATGTGTAGTCAGAAGTCTTTGAGTCAGTCTTTTGTTGTTTTTTAAATAAAAGGCAGAATGATTATTGAAATCGTCAACATTCGTTCATGTTAATAGTGGAGCAGAAGTGACTAAGCACTTAATTGGTGCATTTATTGGGGTAATCAAGTGAAACCTACTGTTACTTTCACAGCCACACTGATTTGAATGTACTTTCTGTTGTATCTTATCAGAGAGCTGTTTGGAGTTCACTCACTTCATTCATTACATTTACTGTACCAGTGAGTTGAAAAAGGTCTATATTCCAATAACACCACAGTTCTAGCAGAAATATGTAACTTGGGGAGATCCGACAAACTGAAAGTACAGACAATGATGCAAAAATCTTTGGCTTGTGCCCACGTATGCACACACTGTCATTTAACCTGTTAGCAGTCGGACGTACCGCCCACGGTACATTGGATGGTTTAGGGGACTAATTGGACTGCTAAGGGGTTAAAGTCAGATTCCTGACATGCCAGGCCACGACACAAACTGACTGGTGGCCATCTGTGCTTTTTCTGTGGCACATTAGCCAGATGACTCTCAGCATGTTGACAGAGAATCTGCATTGGAGGAAGTCTGTGAGACTGAGCTGTCTGGCTGCTCATTCGAGCAAATCAGCGATTTCAGACCCCATAGCGCAGCTTTTCTTTATTTTTAACCTCTTTTCTTCTTCCACAATCAAAGGACCACATGCTGATAATGTCTGTGCAAACCCAAACTTCACAGTGCCTGGTGCCACTTTTATCAGACATAGTCTGTTCCAGCACACAGCAAGGTCACAGTGTAGTGGAAGCAACATCACCACCATCGCAATATGAGGAGTTACAAATACTGTGTAGGGATTATCTGGTTAACATGTGAAAGCATTTACCAGGAGTATTAGTGTTGTTTAGAAAGTAACATATGTGCCACATCTGCATAAAGGATTGTGACACAAGCAATCCAAACATCTATGGGTATATAGCCAAACTGTCATACCAGTTAAAATTTCAGAACAGCACATAACCTTTCAGTAGCATCACTTATTTTTCTGAGCAGCGTGATAAGCACTGGTCATAGAAACAACAAGGAATACTGTATTTCACCGTTCATTGACTTGTCTAACGCATCCGATGCTTTGAACCATTATTTTTTTTAATCTACTTGGATTAATTGGCCTTAACATGAATGTGCAATGGTAGAACTTAAGGAATAGTTGCAGATGATCATCAACCCGATTTTCTTGAAGTCACACAAGGTGTCCACAGGGCTCACTACTTGGCCCTGTCCGATTCACTTCATGCTACTGGATTGTACTCATGAACAGTCTCTGTTGAAAAATTATTAAATAAAAATTTGGCACTATAACTGACTCTTTTCAGTCTTACCAGGTCACCCAATGCAATATTCTGATAGCAATGTGAGATTGCATCCTACATGGAACAAACGCTGGAATATATTTAAAAAAAAAGCCTAGCTTACAGTTTGTCGTTTGTGCAGAAAATGAAGAAGGGATTTGAGGAGGACTCTTATTTGTGAAAGATGTGTTCGGGCGATGTGAAAGTGGGAGACTGGGACAAGAAATGCGATATCTCATCAAAAGGGTGATCTGGTGAAATTGTATTTTTGATAATCTAAGTGTCTGCCTATGAAGAGGGAACTCCACATGATTATGATGATGAGATTATTTTTGGTTCTACGCAGTTGATTTAAAATGTTATAAAATGTAATATGCATGCAGCAATGCACTAACACTGAACACGCAGTGGAGGCAAATCAAAGAGGTTGTTAATGGGCAAACACATAAATGCTGATTGCACATGCCGTACAGTGTAGCTGCACTTCCACGTTGCTCAGGATGATTGAGTACCAGCTATAATACTGCGCTGTGAGCACACAGAGGTGATGAGTCACTTAATGCCTGATATTAATGGCTGTTGTGTTTTAATTCTCTGTGGTATAATAAGTGCCACAGGCAAGATTTCCACAGCACATTGTGACTATGGTTTGAGGTGTGAGCACTAATGCCTTTAAGTCCTCTGGAGATTATTAAATATGTGCCAACATGCTGCAAAGATATTATTCCTTATTACATCTATGACCACAGGGAAGTCATAACTACATGACAGAAAAAAAAGAAGTGTGCGGCTAATAGCTTCTTCATTAAAGAACATGGATTATAAAAGAAGGTGGCTGATCTAAATCTATCACCTCCTTGACCAGAGATGACAGAGTCAGAGGTATCAACGTCAACTTGCCAGCAACGGCAGCAGCTTTACAGAGCAGAAGGCACACACATCATTTACCTTCTGGGTCTATTTTAAAGTGCTTGTAAAAAGAGGCCAGAGAGCAATGATGTTTGCAGTCCTTTTTTTTTTTGACAATTTTAGCTATGAATCACTTTGCACATGCAATCCTCTCTCCATCCATTGAGTCAGTGGCAATTATTCCCAGCAGACATGTTCATCTGAGAGGAGACACATCTGAGGGAATATTTAGTAGCCATCATACACATTCCTGCTACATTCCAAGGATCACTTAACTGAAGTCAAAAACAGCCATAACACACACTGGAGTCTACTTTAAATGAGATGCGAGTTTATTACAACATTCTTTCCAGGAGAAACAGAGTGAAATCAATACACAATTCCTATACATCTGGGAATATTCCATTAAGTAATTGGAGCACCCAACAGTAGGATAATGGATTTATGTAATGTCTTGATATGGAATATGCTTGTGCTACATGGCAAAAGTCAATTCAATACATCAGTGAAATGTTTAACGGCAGTGCGCAATCAATTCAATCTAGTTAAGAAGAACAATAGTTTAGACAAACGACTTAAAGGGGGCAATGCGGAGCATTTTCACATCAATAAGTAATTTGGATAAATTAGTATAATTAGCAGAAACAAATGAGGCCACCGCTGGGAGAGGGTCTGGCAGACTCCCTGCCTTTTCACTTTTGTGTGCCACCACATCCCATTTGGCTAGAAATCTGCTGGTTTGCTTTAGAGCACAAAAAGAGTTCAAGGAATTGCGGTTGTGCCAGTGCAGATGGAACAGAAGCTGTCAAAGTTTTCTGCCAGCGGCAGATGGAGTAAGGAGTGAGAGGCAAACTGAAAAGTGACTTCCAACATGTTTATCCCCATCTGTAAAGCCAAAGAGAAAAACCTGTGACTCTAAAAGTAACAGCCTGTGTACCAGGAAGCAACACGGACTGAATGGAATGTTGTTTCTTCAAGTTCATAAAAAGAAAGTGTAGGAAAGAAAGCTGTAGATAATGTGAGGTACATAATTAAAGAGCACTGAAGAGCAAAAAAATAGAACATCTGCTGATGGATATGGATTCTGGGTGTGAAAATCCAGTGAAGTGACTTAAACCTGGATTATTTTTAATATCTGGTAGGGGAAGATACCTGTGGCTACAAAAACATTTTTGATCTAATAAAAATCTTTGGAATAACTATAGTACTGTGCAAATGTCACGGGTAACCCCTCATTTATTTATCTTTGGCTTCAAAAAACTCAGACTTTCTTGTATTTTTTAAAGTGGACATTGTCTGCTTTTCATTCATTTTTGTCCAGGAATTGTACCTGACTGACACAAACGTATAGTGAATTACAGTAATCCAGTTGAGTTAAGACGAACGGATAAATTGCTCATTCCAAATTTTTAAAGGATAAAAATGATCTCACCTTGGATAGGAGCCTTAATTTAAAAAAAGGACCGCTGAACATCTGAATTAATTTGTTTCTCAAATGCAAGTTTGTTATCCAAGAAAACCCCCAGATTTTTTACATGTGTTTTAACAGCAGATGTTAAGTTACATAAATCCAAATCTGGGGCACTGAAATTACAGCTTGGTCCAAAAATAATTATTTCAGTTTTATCCTGAAATAATTATTTTTGGACCAAGCTGTAATTTCAGTGCCCCCAGATTTGGACTTATGTGAGGATAAGAAAATGTGAGGCCATCTGGGTTTTAACATTTGAATAGCGATTCCATGGGAGTGGAGGTGTTTCTATTAAACCGAAGATAAATATGGGTGTCATCGGCATAGGAGTGAAAGCAGGTGTTATGCTTCCTAAAGATCAGGCCTAGGGGTAACATATAGATTGAAAAGAGAATTGGGCCTAATACGGAACCCTGCGGGACACCACAAGTAAAAGGAGCTGGGGAAGAAATAAAATCATCAAGGCTCATGGAAAAAGTCCTCTCGGAGAGGTAAGACCTAAACCATTCCAAAGGGATACCTTTGATACCACATTGCTCCAAACGGGAGATCAGAATGCTGCGGTCAACAGTATCAAAGGCTGCAGTTACGTCTAGAAGCAGGAGCACAGCTGAGTCTCCTGAGTTGGTGATTAATAAAATATCATATTAATACATAGAAGTACTTTTAGGAGGGCAGTTTCTGTACTGTGGTGGGTTTTGAAGCCCGACTGGAACTTCTCGCTGTACCTACAAGCTAGCCAAGCTCTGTAGAAATAAATAAAAACATAAAACAAAGTATAGCAAAAAAAAAAGAAAAAAAAAAAGCGACTGGGCTTCTTTAAGTTTCTTGAAGACGTTTGACCTCTCATACAAGAAGCTTCTTTAGTTATAAGACCAATTGGTGGCGAGTCCTAGATTGGCATAATATAGAAAAGCCACCACAACAGGACAAGACTCAGCCATACATCTGTAGCTAAAGAATGGGGCTTTGGAGTTGAGTTGGTTCATGTGATAAGGCACATGATCAATAGTGAGTCAACGACCCTCTTAAAGGACAACTCCCACTAAGCTTAAAATCTGGGACTCTCCACCATTTAGTGTTAGAACTGAAGAATATAAGACCCTTTCCTTTCCAAGCTCCTTAGAATATAGACTAAAGTCTTTAAATGTTAAATAATATGTTGAAATAGGATACTAAAGTCTAGATTGCTTAGACAGCACCATGATGTCCTGAAATTGGACCTGCTACCTGAAAATATGAGACAAATTGTGAAAATAGGGTCTGAATTAATTTTGCATCTGCTGTTTGCCAACAGTTGAAGAATTATGTTCACAAGGTTCTGCCTACTGTATCATTACAGAGTACCCAACCATGAAAGCATATCTTTATATGACACCAACAGCAAATGCATTTTTCATTCATTATTTACTCTTTTAGGTACAAACCAAATAATTCATGTTGCATACTACTTAAAAAAGAAAAGCAATTTAGTATCTTCAAATGGAGCTATTACAACAACTTCCAACAACAACTTGTTATTTCAACTAGGGCTGCTCAATTAATCGAATTAATCACGATTACGATCTGGGCTTTCAACGATCATTAAAAATGACTGAGCCGATTATTAGCCCCTCCCTCATTTATCCGCGACACCTTAAAGGCCGGTCCGTGAAAATATTGTCGGGCATAAACCGTCCGTGGCGCAAAAAAGGTTGGACACCGCTGATTAAGAGGACCCGAGGGAAGCTCGGAAAGCTAAGCAGAAGTTATTTGGAGAGTGACTGCCGTTGGTTGAAAAGAGAGTTTAAAAAAAAAAAAACTTCAGTGGTGTTGCACACTATTTTATATTATTTTTTAAAAGTCATTGTTAACCCTTTAAAGCCGGTGTTGTGCCGGTCAGAGCAGCACGCTCCGTTTTGCGTAACTATTTTTAAATCCCTGTAGAACCTGAACCGTGTAAGCTAGCGCAATAATTTGTTTTGCATATGAAACCGGAGGAGTTGTACTTACATCTTATGCCATCAGCTTGTCCTCGGTCACGGTTTGTTCCACATAAAGCTTTGCAAAAATTGCATAAAAAGCGCTTGCAGGAACAAAAACATAATATTCCAGAAACACGCTTCGCCGTTCCTATCAGCTGTTCGTAACACTTCCCACAGTGAAATGATGCACATGCTGTTTTCTTTGCAAATTTGCATCATAGGATTGTTTTTTGTTTTTCCTGCAGTATATAAAAATTGCTGTATCTCCAAAATAAAACTATGAAGACACTCAAAATAAATTTCCTGTGGTGGGAAACTATTTTTTGCAACTTTATTGTATTTAAAGTTTTGAGGGATAAGCCTCTTAAATTTCTCCAAGTAGAAATATATGTAAACAAAACAAAAGCGATTTTCAATTTTTTTTGTAGTTTATTGCACTTTTTTGCAATTTATGTAGTTACTATGGACTTAATGCATACATATTATTAAAATATGGGCTATAACAGTTGTATTGATGTATAGCAACTTGAAATGCTCCCACAAATGGCACTACAGCATGTAAAAAAAAAAAAAAAAGCTCTGGTGGACTTGGTTCTATAGTAGGTCTTAAAGGGTTAAATAAATATCGTCAAATAATCGTGATCTCAATTTCAGTGAAAATAATCGTGATTATCATTTTTGCCATAATCGAGCAGCCCTAATTTCAACCTTTAGCCGGAACAATTTTCATGCATCTTTTACTTGTTTTGGCAGTTGATGCAAAACACACCATCAGGTACAACCAGCCTGCGAACCAGCTGTTAGGATGCTAACAGCTAGTGATGTGAGACCTAAATGTACACAAATGACGCTACCAAGCGCTGCTGGAGCACTCACTAGTTACACACAATATGACAGAAAGCACAAATGATGGATGCAGTGGTCAGTATGTATCAAAAGTCCAAGGAAGGAACAGTGCTGAACCAGTAACTGGGTCTATCAGAACCTGCATAGCCGCAAAACAGTCATGATGCCTAATAGTGACCCCTGTCCACCAGCGACAGCAGCAACATTCGGGACCAGGAGGCACTATGTGAAGAAGGCCAGTCAGCAGAGGCAGTGCGATGCAGAAGCAATGTTCTGCTAGGAAACCTTGGGTCCTGCCTGCTATCTACGTGGATGTTACTTTGACACATACTCTATAAAAGGTAGGTAAGTGCTATGTATAGCCTTGTACACCCTGGTATTCCATGATGGCTAATATCCTAATATTAGGATATTAAAATATATGGTAAAACATATTTATGCTTCCGTGATGCATATATGCTGCTGCCTCAAAGCATCAATAAAATGCTGTTAGGTAATTTTTTACCCTATATTGTTAGAAGGTTTGGTACAAATTTCTGGTTATATGTATGTATTTGTAGTAGTTGGATATTTGAAGGATAATATAACAACAAAAAACTTTAATATCTAACAACGCTGGATGAAACAGAAACAGTGTTCTGTTTACTGTCCTCCTGTTTTCAGACGAGAGTAATTATGGACATGAGTGGGAAAGTTACACTGCCAAATCCAAAATTGATCCAAAGAGATGTGATGCCGACACCCTTTCATCTTGTCAGCTCTGTACTCCATTCCAACTCTGCAATCCTGTGTTCAAATTAAAAATGTTGCTGGGCTCAATGTGGTTCCCGAAACGCTGTAACATACAAACAACACTGATGCTTTTTATTGACCTGCAGTTTTTACCTTGTACTCACAAAATTATGGTTATTAAACTTAAGGAATTTCTCTTCATTTTCCCTTGACTGACGTCTTTGCATGTGTGGATTGGATGGCTTATATCAACATATGGTGAGAATATAATGTCAATAGCACCTTTGAAATATATATATTTTTTATATATACATATGTATATAAAAAAATTATATCTATATAGATATGTCTCTATCTACCTATATCTATCTTTCTATAGATATACAGATATAACAAAAAAAAACAACCCCCCCTTTCACCCCTTCAAGCTCGAGTCCTCTACCAGAGTTCTGAGGGCTTGAGGGTCCAGCGCAGTATCATAGCTTTTCCTAAGACTG
>NW_005187422.1:3986485-3989457 GCF_000239375.1 Pundamilia nyererei
AAGCCAGGTAATCAACTGAAAGACACAAAATAAACAACCATACAACATTAACAAAGCAACACTATTGGCAGTAATTAATGGCAGTACAGTTTGGTAATAGTCATATTTATAGCTTTAACACGTTATTTAGTCAACACAGAAACTCACCAGCTCGGCCTCATCAGTCATAACAGCAATAACAATGAAAAGAAGATGCGGCAGGTAGGATCTATGAGCGGCTATTAACACAATCCATCCCAGACTTTCACAAACCACTCCGTCTTAAATAAATTTGTCACTTAAAGCAAATATGGGTCTGGTTGATAATAAATCACAACAAAATAAACTGGCATGGTAGAAATATGGGAAAAAAAACCACACAATTATGGTCTGGACTGTGAAGTGCACTGAAAGAATAACTGTTAAAGACTGCAAATCACATATGACAGCATTGTAAAATGTTGCATAACAAATATGCACAAAACAATTTACCAAACATGACTTGTCATTTACAGCTACAGCTCCTTATTTTAATCCTATACAATTGGCACTGTATGACGCCTTCAGTAAATATAGTCTTGATACCAGAAACCAGAGGACTGTTTAATAATGTATGAAGGGTGTGACTCTTTTGGAGAATGTCATTCAAAGACCTTTGTCTCTTTCCCTTTGCTCCCAGTATGGATGATACAAGTCAGAGTTGAGGCAGGATTTTCAAAGCACTGTCTTCCGGCTGCCTTATCTCCCCCTCCTCTGTGTTCCTGCCATTCAGACCCTCTTTCAAAACCATGCTGCAGTTCTGACCTCACTTCCTAAACCATTTCCTGCCTTTTACTTGAACCCTGCTGCTTCTACACCAGCACAAATGACACACTTGAACAATATCATTGTGCAGAAGCTTAATTTAATTTAGCCCATATGTTCTACAGTACTGTATTTCATTTTCTCCTTGACGTTCAGTCAGTGAGGGGCTGAGGTAAAAAATGTCACTGATACTAATTGGCCTTCTTTCAGCTTCTAACAAATATGTTTACTGCCTCTGTCCATCTGTTAGACAGACTGTGGATCTGATGTCATATTCATGCCACACAATCACTGACAGACATGAAAAAGGGTCAGAAAGCTCAATTTAATTGGACTTTGTTTTTGTAAATTCAATAACTTTGCACATTACGTGGAAGAAAGACAGCATATAATGTGCAGCTGAATAAATGTGTCAGTCTCTGCACAACCATAAACAATTGACTGTCTATAACCACTCAGTGTTATTACAGTAGGTTTTAGGAAGATGGTAATAAACCGGTGTTAGCAAATTAATAAAACAAAAATTGGAAAAGATGGTAGCCACATAGAAAAAGCAGATACCCTTATAAATATCTGTGTCATTTACTGCTAAATTCTTCATCAACTTCCTAACACTGTCTGCAGTTTAATGCTAAGCAGATTTGGCATGAACGTTTTTAGCAAGTTACTTTAAAATGAGGAGAAAATATAAAGACACCTTGACTGTGATAGCCAATAAGCTGTGGGAGTCGAACCAAAGACACTAAAGACAGAACTCAAGCGCATAGCTAGCACACTCATAAGTCCTGAGGATTCACAGGAAAAAGATCAGGCCTGGATGAAAAGACTAGTTCATGAAAGAGTCAATGGGTCACAGCTAGCTCAGACACACCATTTATAAAAGAAGAAGCGAGACGAGCAGATGCTGTAGAAAATATTAGATTTAAGAGATAAGAGCAAATTGAAAAATGACATTGGAAGAGACCTGGGTGAGTTTAATGAAAATGGATGAAACCTAGTTGCAATATCTTTAGTACCTGAACTGCTGCAGGTAAACCCTATAGTTTTTCTTCGGCAAGAGGGGAGGGAGACTTAGATTTCATACCGAACTTCAGCTGAAGATTAATGGGGTAGATAAAAGTGCTGTAACTCCATCCTTAGCCATTGTACAAGGAGGTTAAAGACTACGTTCAACATCCTTGGAGGATCTGAAGCTTAACATTTGTGGACTGATTCAAGAGAGAAGAAGATTAAAAAACATCACAAATCACCATCTTGACACAAATTCAAGACTTGCTTGACAACTTGGGTGGCAACAAATGGTGCTCCATATTATATCAAGGAAGAGTGAACCAACAAGGGTTTGTCAGTGAGGAATCCAGACGTCTCACAGCCTTTAGCACACTGTGGGCTCTTTATGAATTCACTTGGATTCCCTTTGACTTGACAAATGCACCTGCGGCATTTCAGAGGTGTATTGAGGAAGTGCTGGAAGGTATTACACGTAAGTGCTGCGCCCCACAGCGGTGTTATTCCACATCCTTTGAAAACCATGTAAACCACCGTAGACAAACCCTTAGCCCTTATGAGAGAACATGAAATTAAACTGAAACCCACAAAGTGTAAGTTGTTCAAAAGAGACGCTCACTATCTTCGGCGTTTGGTGTCAGGAGATGGAGTTAAGACTGACCCACAAAGGGAAGTCTGAAAAAGTTGACAATCAATACGTGAGAAATGGAAATAAAAGCAGAGCAAAGCACAGAGCTAAAGGAAAGATGTCATCAAAATACCCAATACTTGGATAGTAGAGCACAAGACTGTTGTAGCTCCACTTGTGGATATGCTGTGTAATCCACTCATCCTTGCATACCCAAACTTCAACCTTCCATTCATATTACACACTGACACATCAGGACAACAAGCTACACGTCATCAAATATGGCTCAAGAACACTGATACCTGCTGAGAGAAATTACCACCTTCTCTCTGGTAATCTTAACTTCTTGGAACTCAAGTGGGCCATCTGTGATACTTTTCAAGACTATTTGTATCATGACCCAACATTCACAGTGTACACTAATATCAAGCCTTTAATATATGTCCCTAGCCCTGCCGGTGGCGGACTCCCTCAGGTGTCGGTGTGCTGGTGGTTCTTTGTGTCTGGGGGTGGGCATCCGGGTACACACCGGCTCACTCCTTGGCGGCCGCTT
>NW_005187422.1:3990265-4001922 GCF_000239375.1 Pundamilia nyererei
ATATATATATATATGTCCCTAGGACTGCTAGACTAAGTGCTGTTGAGCACAGGCGGGTTGGTGACTTCCATTTTAATATTAAAATAATATTTGATATTAAGTACAGAGCACAAAACATGAATACAGATGCAAACACTGTCAAGGCACCTATTAAAACTTCAGGAGAGAATGACAGAACATACAGACACCATGTCACCAGAAGTTATATCTTCAGTATGGCAAGGAAGCAAAGTAGTACAAGAAAATGGGTGGGAACTTTGTAGGTGAATGGTGGAAATGCAGAGGCTTTGCCACCTGAGAATATTTCCAGTAGTGCAACTTGAAATATTCATGTAGCATAGGAAGATGACAGCTCGTTCTCCCTGAAAACTTAATGTCCCTGGTGACATGGGCACTAACATGTTAGCGCTGATAAAGTAACACCTCTTACCCGACAAAGGTTTATTGGCCCAACGTGCAGCACGACATTAGACGACTATGTTAACAAAAGATCTGCCTGTATGAAATCCTCTTCTAACACGTCTCTTGATCTCCCACAGAAGGCTCCTGTGGAACACATCACCAACAGTAGTGCTTTCAAGCTTCTTTGTATTAATTGCTGACACCTTGAGCACAGTCATGACTATGGGTTATTTTTGTCCTTGCATAACATTTAACACACTTTGCCTAAGGATACCCTAACAAGGAATAAATTCAGGAAAACAGCAGTTGACAAAATATTCCATGACTTTATCACTCACTTTGGATAGCCTGTGAATAGTTTGTTCAGCAGGCTACAGCAGCTGTCTGGTATTGGTCATTCATGAACGATGTATTATCATCTGCAAAATAACCCAGTGAAGAGATGTAACCATGGCCTCCTCCAGATGCTGCACACCTTGGAAGAGGAGAAACAGAGCCAGTGCAAAGACTCTCTTGCTCATGTTGTGCATGACTATAATTAGACAAGCATGAGCATCATAAACTCATTTTGTTTGATATTTCTCACTCACTTTCTAAACAAACCCTGACCGCCTCTTTTATACGCCCTATAATGGCTCAAACTGCTCCCCAATTTTCAGCTGCTTTACTACATCTCCTTTAGCCACCTTTAATGAAAGTTCTCCTCATCGCAATAACCCAGATGAGCTCCTTGCATGCTTTAGTTCAGCTTGCACCAACATTATGGACTCCTCTCAAATGTAGACGCCATAAATTAAAACACAGCCTTGGTTAAATAATGTCACTCGTGCCGTCAGACAGGACTGTAAGAAAGTAGAGCGAAAATGAAGGAAAGATAAGCTCCATGTTTCTTACCAAGTGTTTAGAGATTCTTTGAATAGCTATCAGTGCACCATCAAGGCAGAAAGAGCAAAATATGTCTCCAAGATCATTACAAAGAATTCTGGTGATCCTAAATTCCTATTTAACACAGTCAATTCTGTCCTGCATCCCAGCACTACAGCCATATCTGAGACTACTTCACACAGTGGTGAGGATTTTCAAAGGTTCTTTACTGAAAAAAATCGATAATCTCAGAGCACATATTCTGCTCCCATCCCAAGACCCTTCTGAACCACTAATATGTTCATCTTTTCTCACCCATTTCAAACCAGTTTCTTTATTTCCTCTTACTGATATAATCATGCACACAAAACCAACTACTTGCTATCTGGATGTGTTACCTACGCCATCTCTGAGCTGCCAGTTTTGTCTAAGGTTCTGGAGAAAGTCGTCTTCCACCAATTGTCCTCATTTTTCTGGATTCTGGATAAATGTCAGTTTGGTTTCAGAGCTTTCCACAGCTCACAGTCTGCTCTACTGAAGGTGCTCAATGATGTGCTTTTAGCTGCTGACTCTGGAAAAAGTATGGAGTGCAGCATTTGACACCGTTGATCACACAATCCTATTAAAACGTTTGAAGAGATGAGTTGGTATTTAAGGTTCTGCTGTAAAATGGTTAGCCTCTCACTTAGAGAGCAGAACATTCTCCGTGATGTTGTGTAACAAATACTCTTCCTCTGCTACGCCTACCTGTGGAATACCTCAAGGCTCTATTCTGGGCCCTCTTTTATTCTCCCTATACATGCCCCCATTAGGCTTAATTTTTCAGAAACACCAAATTTCTTATCGCTGTTATGCAAATGACACACAGTTCTGTCTCTGTCTAAAGCTAGGTGTTGATAGTACGTTGCAGAAGGTTTCAGATTGTCTTAGCGAATAAACTGCTGGATGTCTTTGAACTTTCTCAAACTAAACCACGACAAAACTGACATTATGTTAGTGTCATAAGAAATTACTTACCACTATCGGCTGATGTACATCCCCACATTAAAAACCCTTGGTTTCATTTTTGATTCTACTCTCAAGCTGGACAAACAAATAAACTCAGTTGTTCGTGGCAGTTTTTTCCAGCTCAGTAACATTTCTAAACTCAGAACTAGCTTGTCATATAAGGATCTGGAAGCAGTGATCCATGCTTTCATTTCATCACGTCTTGATTACTGAAACTCTCTATTTAGACATCTGTCAGTCAAGCCTGTCCTACTTGCAGCTTGTTCAAATTGCAGGTGTGAGGCTCCTGACAGGTAACAAAAAGAAAGAGAGTATTACTCCAATACTTGCACCTTTACATTAGCTGCCAGTTAAATGCAGAATCTATTTCAAGGTTCTATTATTTGCTTTGAAAGCCCTCCAAGGCTTGGCTCCAGGTCACATTTCAGATCCCCTAAACCCTGCACTGGGAAATTTGACTCTATTGGCCATTTTATTAAGCTTTAAACACGTGGATTTGTGTTGAAGGGACAAATCCTCTCAAAGCTGTAATAATTGCAGTGAAACTCTTAACAAGTTTAGTGTATAATTTTAATAACTTACAAGCTTTATCCTTAGACGCATCATATCAAATAGATGTATAAGATTTTCTGAGTGTTAAATCAGGAAATGCATCTATGTGTCAGGGGAGTAATGCATGCTGTCATTTAATTTGTAGAACGAGTAGAAAAGTATTGATTAGACATTTTTCAACACTTTTCTGTGACATGAGTCCAGTCCAGGCCGTAAAAGCGGAGAGGATTGAGTTTATTTTATTTGTATAGTGAATAATTATAAGAAGTATCCAAAATCCACAATTACCTATAAGGGAAATTATCAGTTACAATGCAGCGGCCTAAGCAGAGATGTTCAGACGTCCTTCTCCCTAAATACAGCCTCCAACTCTTCTGGGAGGACACAGAGGAGTTCCTAAGCCATCAATCTCTCCAGCCTGTCCCGGGTCAGCTCCAGGGTCTCCTTCTGGCTCAATATTGCAGAAAAACCTACCCTAGGAGTCAGACGCCACTCACCCTCACCCTCCCTTCAAGGATGACTTTAGGCACCTTTTGGAGAAACCTGCCATTTGCATCCTTCATCTTCTTCCTTCTGTCACTTCCCTCAGTTTGTAGCCACAGGTGAATGTACGGACATAGATCAACCAATAAATTAACGATCACAGCTTGCCCCCCCAAACCCTGAGCGATGCACTTTAGCTAGTCTATGATAGAAAGAAGCCCACTTTTTTCCAAACAGACAATTTGTGCAATAAAATACTGGCAGAGAAGTTTTTTAAGTTTTGACTTAAAAGTAATAAATAGTTTTTAGTGTGGAATAATTCAGTCTTATGATTGGGCCATTTGGGACACAGCTTAAAGCAGATTCAATGGATGTCCTCGCTTATGTGCTGGGAGGGATCATGTGTCCAAATGAGTGTGTGTCTTTATGTTCTGCCTCTCAAGCCAAGGTTGCGCTTGCTGGCAAGACCTGACTGCTCTCTGGGTGCTCTGCATCAGGAAGATGGGGGAGGGCTGGAGGTCACAGCACCATCATTAGCAAGTATTCCAAGCAGACAGACAGTCCCAGCTTGATGCTTTCCCTAGAAGCCTCAGATGAAATGGCACAAATAATGAGGCACATTATCAATCACAGGTAGGGGGCAACTGGTTCACTACACACACACTTCATCCTTCTCTACCACTGACTTACATTCACACACAGAGCCTGTGGCAAAGAGAGTGGAGCGGACAAAAGACACAGTAGCTGAGCCTGGAGATCATCTCCAGAGCAGCAGTTCTATTCAGTTCATGGCAGACTGGAAGATTGTAATCATATGGTGTACACCCAGCAGAGAAAAAGCACATAAAGGTAAATGTCACATGAATAAATACAGGTTTCTGCTCCCAATTGTAGCTGAGTCGGGTCAAAATGCAATGAAAACAGCAACAACTACAAAAATCCAGATTTGTTTTTTTTGTAATTGTGCAAAATGTGGCAATTCAAAGAAATCTCTTTCCTTCCCTTTTTCTCTTGCAACAGCTTTATACCGATCCAAACCAATCTTAAGAAAAGTCCTGATTGTCTTTGTGTCTACATAGGACAGCCTGACTGTCTGTATCGTTTCAATATTTGAACAGTTGGCTAAAGATTTTCCCCAACCGAGGCACCATTTTCCTGTCACACACCCATCAGTCAAGGCCAGAATCCCAGAGAACTATCAGTTTCAGTTACATCACCTCCTCAGCTATGCAGGACTCTTAGTATCAAATTTTAATTCTTTGATTAAGGCCCCTTTCACACTATTTTGGGCATACAGCCTATAAACAAAAATACTATCATCTAATGTAGTGAACCACGGGCAATTGTATGCTTCCAAACACTTGTCAAAGTCACTAGCTAGCTCGTATATTTAAACGTTCCTAAAACATCAAGATGAGGCTGATAAATATCTGTGGGGTCATTCCCTATATACAGTGCCTTTCACATCAGTTATTACTATTTAAGACATTGTTGCTTCAAAAACAGTGATTAGTGTTGCTTTAATGCTTTATGCTTTACTCTGATTTGCTTTAATGGCTTAGCTATGTGAATAAAAACAGAATAGCAACCTTATAGTAAGTGACAACCAAAAATTCAGTATGTCATTTTTGAGCTGGTCATGACATTATGACAGCAACAACCATTCAGTATTATGTAACTGTAGCTGTAGGAGCTGCTATAATCTCCTCCGTCTGACAACAAGTGCCTAAATCTAGAGTAGCAGCCCGGATTTATAAGTTCATTGCAGTTCAGATTGGCAAAAGCAGCCGGCCTGGGGTGCGGTGTGAGAACCTGCGTGATTAAAGCCATAGCAGAAATAACGCCAGCTACAGTGACTGCACATCTGTGACCAGCCATCAGCAGAGTGGCCAGAGATTGAATAATACCCCTCTTCATCCTGACGTCAGGACATATCAAGAGATTATAGGAAATACCTCTGTGTTCTTTCATTTCCTCTGCAGGGTGAAGCACATGAACATCCTTCCGCAGCTCAGCAGTAATATCAAGGCTATGCAGCTTGTCCTCAGTGTTACAAGCAGACATGGAAAATGAATTAAAACACTGCGGTCACATAGTCCTCCCTGCAACACATTTGTAATCGCATTAGCAATTAAAAAATGAGACGAAAGAAATGTGCATTTCTTTTAAATGGTTGACCAGATGTTTTACTGAGAATTTTAAACAGCTGTCCATCCTGTTGTGTAATTTTTAAGTCTCTAGTTTGCTGATGAAATGCCCTATAAATAAAAGAACTGTGAAAACAGTTAAATGGTGGCTAAATTGTTATGTAACTATATCGACTCATATGCAAATGAGTGATAATAATGTTTGCCAGATGGCGATGTCCATGATGTCCTTTACCTAAAAGCTGGTTATACACAAGTTATGTCTTAAGCCTACTGTGTATGCACACAGATTCAGGTAAATATACATAAAATAAAAAGACTGCACTTAAAGTTCTACTCCAATATGTTTCCAGACCTGCAACACTCAAACCAGACATGGGATCTGACTGCCTCCTGTAACACAGTAACAATTCCAGAGTGAATCCCTAAGAAGAGGCTGAGGATGGTGTGGGTAGTAAATGAGGTCATGTGAACAGAATGTTAACTTGTGTGGGACAGGGAGTAACGGCTTGTTTCACTGCTCGTTTTAAAGCTTGAAATTTGTGCCATTGTTATTGTAGGACACAAAAAGGATGTGTGCATATCACCCTCTAGAGAAGGAATTTTTCACTCCTGTCACACAATCGAGATCTGAGTTGCACGTCTGTAATAACGTGAACAAGCCCTGAATTCTCTGTCTTGTACTGAATATTAGCATATTATCAAAAAGGAAACTATCCATAGAGCCCCAAAAATTTTAATTTTAACATGACAGTCTAAAGATATCGACTCACTGGCTCATGTAGCTGTTCCAGAAATGGTTTTTTTTTTGTTTTTAAATTGTAAATCCAGAATGCAAGAATTCCTGTCTTCCTCCTCTCACCTCAACCAGTCGCAGCAGACAGCCCCGCCCCTCCCTGAGCCTGGAGGTTTCTTCCTGTAAAAAGGGAGTTTTTCCTTCCCAATGTCCATAAAGAGCTTCCTCATAGGGGTCATATGATCTTTTGGGGTTTTCTCTGTATGTATTATTGTAGGGTCTGCCTTACAATATAAAGCACCTGTTGTTGTGATTTGGTGCTGTATAAATAAAATAAAATTGAACTGAATAAATGAACTGACTCAGCTTCAAATACTGGACAGAGATTATGCTGTCATATTATCATCAATCTGTACTCATGTTTGCAACAAATAAATAATGAACAAACAAAATGCGGCTTAGACGCAATCCCAGCCCATCACATCACATCTCCCCCAATCACCGGTGAATAAATTGCCCATGGAGATCTTCATCACTCTAAACTGTTCTATCCAAATTATACTCATTAATCAAAGGCTAATTACTCACTGGCAAAAACCCTCCGGCGTGGGAAATGGCCAGGATATTGGGAGGCTGACGTCTAACTGGTTTCCACTATTCTCAGCTCAGGCCGTTGTTGGATAGACTCCTGGGACAAACTTTGATGTCCTTGCTCCTTGACGTTTGGCTTTATGAGGATACCACTGGTTTAGTTCATCCCTGCAAGCTAAAGTTAATCATCTGAGGTGGGAACCTGAGACAAAATAAAACTAAAGAAAATTCAGTTCGTGGCCTTGTGGGTAAGCCCTGTATTTACTCTTTCGCTTACACTCTGTTTATATTGTAGAAAGCATTAAAAGTTGATGAATGCAATCCTTACTGCAGAGCCAAAGTCCTGCATCGTTTGCCCATCATTTTTCTGTGTTTGACTTAAGGTTAAGGTTAGTTGATGCAACTAAACTGCAAATGGTGTCATCCGCAACCGATTCAAAAATGAATCAGGGAGTAAATACTTGATGTAAAACGGTTCATTTATTATTTAATTTGACTTATTTATTTAAAATCTCTGTTTTTCTGTGAGTGCAGCTGACTTACATTCACAGTGTGTCTGATTGCAGAAGTAAGAGACTTTAGAGGTTAAAAGACAAAGAAACAGTTTTTCATGTGGGTCTGTTACACTGATGCCCAGTCTGCTTAATTAGGTTGGATGGGTATCCAAATTAAGCATTCCACATTAAACTCGACTTAACAGTATCCCACAATGGGAACTTGGGAACCCTAAAAAAGTAGGCCAAAACTCAACACTAGAAAAGGGGCTAAAG
Source organism: Pundamilia nyererei (assembly GCF_000239375.1). Taxonomy (NCBI): domain Eukaryota; kingdom Metazoa; phylum Chordata; class Actinopteri; order Cichliformes; family Cichlidae; genus Pundamilia; species Pundamilia nyererei. The sequence continues at coordinate 3,997,819 of NW_005187422.1, forward strand.
TGACGCTTCATACATGTTTTGCTATTCAGGAGCTAAACATGACAAACTGAATGATATCTAAGTTAAGACTGGATCATGAATAAACCCTGTTATCTGATTCATGACCAGCCTTCATCAGACTAACATGCTTTAATTAGCCATTAACAGCTCTACATGGTTAGCTAGCATAAGCTATATTATAATATTTAAATTCTATTTTATTTGATTATACTTTATTTACTTAGTTACTTTACTTAGCAGGGACAATTCACAGATATACAGATAAGCTCATTTTCATCTGCAGTGGCTGTGCATATATGAATAAAAGCTAGCAAACATTTGTGGAAAACCTAAGCCTGACAAATAAAAGCATGCGATTAGTATATCTGCAGTTAATGCACATTACCAAGACAGTTCTCAGCTGCTATTACTTGATCCATATGTCCACACATACTGTTTACACCAACATGAAACAGGCTCTGAATCAAAATATAATAGTATTGTCCATTAAATAGCTACTGCAATAAAAATGTCGCCGTTTCTGTGCTGTGGCTGTCACATCATATTCCTCATCATAAATCACTGTTTTGTATGTACTCACACTCAATTAAAAGATCAACAAATTCAAATAAAAACGGCTCCATAAGCTGCATTTTTCTATATGTACACATACAGAGCAGCTTTTTCAATCTTGCTCAAAAGCTCCTTTTTCGAATATTCATAATTTCCCTGGATCATTACAGAGTAAAGTGCGCCTATTATAGGTACAGGTATTAACCGCAGCTTTTCATCACTGAGATTTAATTGGAAGTGAGGCAGTCGCACAGCAAAGTGGAGATGAGTCATAGCGATCTGGCATCCAGTGAAAAAAAAAATCCAATAGGGGTTCATCTGTCACAGAAAACTGTGAGGAGACCGCTGCCAATACATGGCATTCATTATTCTGAGATCACATTCAAGACCTCTTCACCTACAAAGAAACTGGAAAAGGAACGTGCTCTCTTGATGCTGGGGGAGGTGGGGGAGCAGCTGGCAAATACAGGACTACGGAAGTGAGCAAATAGGTGTAGATGCAGATGCTTGCTATAATAAAGTCTTCGTCATCGGCTGCTTTAGAATATGCCAATTATAACTCTTTAAAGGATGAAAACAACCATTCTGCTGACAGTTGCTATTTAGCATTCGAGTGAAGAATTTTTGGAAAAGGCTATAAGTGCCTTTGCTCACGGCACAACTTTGTTGGAAAAAAAAAGATGCTGCTTGATCTATTTTAGATCATTCTAAGGCAAAGCTGGTTGTTAAGAGGCAGATTGGACAGCCTTAAAGAGAAAAAGACAATCTTGGAATCTTTAATCAATAGCAGAGTCCTTGGACTTGATGAGTGTGTGAAATGGTCAGTCAGCTGCCTGCATGTTTAGGAGGCATGTTGGATCTTACCTTTAGGCAGGGTAATGCCAGGTCACATTTATACCAAATTAGTTTGCAGAGAAGCTTTTCTTATTAGCCCAACTGCCACATACTGCACCATGTGTCCTAATCATGAGTTTAGGGAAGTAGCAGAGCAACAGAGGAACTCCAATCACATGTTTAAGGTCTGAAAAGGATGCAAATTTGAACAAGCACCTCCGCATCCATATTGTAACCACTGTAGATGCAGATTTAAAAAAAACAAATTCCACAGTCACCTACTCATTGGAGATCTTAACACTTAGACTAAACAGCAGTGAAGTGTCTTCACGAGGTGACGTGGGGTCTCTGTGTGTGTGCTATTTATAGTCAAATTAAAATGCAACATTGTCTACCTCGTCCAAATCACGTTTTAATGGGTTTATTCTACCTTATATAGCACCAGCTGTATAAACTGTATAACATTCCCATTGTCCAACTGAGTTTGATGAACTTGGCATACTTAACTGTATATTTTCATACATAAGGTGAAGTAAAGTGTTGTTGGGTAGGTTTGGGTGCCTCTCAAGAGAAATGGAACTGCAATGGAATCATGCTGTATCTGTTACAGGTTTGTGGCGGCACACCCTGTATTTATTTAAGAGGAACGAAGGCAAAATAGCTTGGAGATAAACTAAAAACCTAAACTGGGGGAAAACTAAGCAAGCTCTAAACACAAGGAATGTGGGAAAACTATAGAAAAAAAACATGGAGAGATGCATAGAAGACCTGAAAATGAACAAAGGAAGACAGAGGATTTAAAAACACAGAAGGGCAATGAGGGAAGTGGAAACACATGGGGAACACAGCTGAGACAAATGAACCTGACGACACAGGGGAAGCAAAAACAAACACACTGGCATTGACCACCCGACTATCAAAATAAAACAGGAAATACTGAAACGTAGACACATGAGCTTGACACAGGAGGAAAGGCAGATGAGAGAGGGAGCGAGAGAGCACAGGAGAGAGAGCGACATGGCGGGCTGGGGAAACATGGAATGACACACAGGAAGGGGAGAAGAGACGTCTCGACAAGAAAACAGCAAATCTGGAAATATAACTGAACAATAAAGAGAACTCAAAACTCCAAAAATTGAAAACCCAAATATTCCAACACACAAATAACACCATAAACTTAAAAGGCGGGGTCAAATGACCCAGAACCATGACAGTATCTGACATAATCAGTGTCTTATCTTTTGCCATTGACTCGAGTTTCGTTTTATTAAAATATCAGTCGTCTTTTAGCTACGCTGACTGAAAACAGAACTGAAGAGAACTGTAGAGATCTTAGAATTAAAGCCTAAATATGCTATGAATGTGGTTGTTAAGAAATACCCATGATTCCAGTACTTGATTCCATGGTTGAACATTCAGCTATGGCTGGATCACAGCTTCAAAGTCCAGTCCCAGTTGATCTAATTCAGCAGCCGAGTAACAATATTTCTGTCCTTATGAACTGTTTGGGATTAGTTCATAATCCCAAACAGAAAACCTCATCCTCAAAAAAAAACCAAACAAAAAAAAAAAAAAAAACACATTAGGGATTGATATCGCAGCCCAAAAGCATTCAGCAACTACTCAGGTAAACATGCTTTCATCAAATGTAATTTGGACCTGACCTGAACAAAATATTGCTTTAACCTTGTTATCTTGCAAAGTGTACTGCACATGGATAGAGAACTGGGGCAACACTTTAATACAACCAATTTTAAAAAGCCATGTGATTTAGCTTAAAGCCACGTAGCAGGATTTCCTCAGAGTTGTGTTTCTACACAGCACAGATCTGTGTGGGGTGGCTTATAAACCATCAATGATGCCCCAGTCCACAATGACACATGAGGAGTATTTAACATTGTGGTGAAAAATTCCTATGTAGCAATTTATCAGATTATATGTTGCCATTTTTTATTTTGCTTATTGTATGCATCTTCACAGGTTGTTATTTCTAACAAAAGTCATTCACTGCTTAATACTATTAAAAATACACCTTTCAGCCATATCAAGCTGTGTCCTTGTGCCAGATGGGACAAACTGGCAGGAGGGTAGGACATACAAACACTTGTCAGACAGAACAGAGCCGAGTTTGGATCTCAGTACTCTTTTGGCCAGTGGGCATTTCTTTGACTCCTCTGCCAGAACAGCAGTTAGAAACCCCCAGGGCCTTTGTTTACTGACCTAGTACAGAACTAGCATGTGAGCAGTTTGCAGAACCATCCTGCAAAATCACAAAACTGTCACCAGCTCCAACAACATTTACAATAACGTTCCCCTTCAAACCAGCTTTGTGAACAATGCACAGAGATATTCTGATCAGTTTTACCCAGATTTAAGTGAAATAAGAGCAGCAGTTATCACAACTTTACACATGTTGGCTGGATTGTGCAAACTAAAATATATGATTCGGTGAAGAACAGGTATTTTAGGTATTTAGGTGTCCATTAGTGCTTATGTAATTGGGAGCCTATACGTCCCAGTTACAGGCCCCATCAAGGTATATACACAGGTTAAAAAGCAACATGTGCTTCCATCCAGAATACGTCTTTTTCAGGGAAGGCTCTGCAAATTTCACTAAGACTAAACTCCAAACTGTATCTATCACAGCAGCATGACTTCACTGTAGACGAGTCCCAAGGTTTGCAGTTTGTTTTTGATCTGTTTTCTATGACATTTGCA
>NW_005187422.1:4004248-4014184 GCF_000239375.1 Pundamilia nyererei
CTTATCACTATGGGGAACAGAGCTTTCAGTCGCTCTTCTCCTCGGCTCTGGAACTCTCTTCCTCCTGCACTAAGAAATATTGACTCCCTCTCCGTATTTAAGACACAGCTCAAAACACATCTGTTTAAACTGGCTTATTCGCTTTAATGCTGATTTTATCTGTTGTCACGCTCTGTTTTGTAATTTTAACTTATTTTATGTATTTTATGACTATTGTTCCTTTTATTAATTGTGTTTTTTGTAAGGTGAATTTGGGTTTCTGAAAGGCGCCCTCAAATAAAATGTATTATTATTATTATTATTAAAATATACGAAGGGGATAAATAGAATAAATAGGAATAAAAATAAAAATACAAGTGAATTGCACATTTCAAGTATTGAGGTCTATTGCACCATTGACTATTAACAAAAGGTATTGCACAGTGAAGTGAAAAAGCACTACAGCTTAGTTGTTCCCTTCTCCTTTATCCCCCTTTTCCCCCTCCCTCTCCCCTCCCTCTCCCCTCCAGAGAGGAGTTAAACAGTCTGATGGCGTGTGGGACAAAGGAGTTTTTAAGTCTGTTAGTTCTTGTCTTGGGGAGAAGCAACCTGTCACTGAACAGACTCTTCTGGTTGTTAATGGCCGTGTGCAGAGGATGCCCAGCATTGTCCATAATGTCCAGCAGCTTTTTTAGTGTCCTTTTCTCTGCCACTGTCACCAGAGTGTCCAGCTTCATGATGACCACAGAGCCAGCCTTCCTGATCAGTTTCTCCAGCCTGGATGAGTCCTTCTTTGCTGTGCTGCTCCACAGCATAGAAAAGTACTGCAGCAACCACTGACTGGTAAAACATCCTCAGGAACTTCCTGCAGATGTTAAAAGACCTCAGCCTCCTGAGGAAGTACAGTCGGCTTTGGGCTTTTATTTACAGGTGCTCTGTGTTGCATGACCAGTCCAGTTTATTGTCCACCCACAGCCCGAGGTATTTGTACTTGGTGACCACCTCCACCTCCTCCCCCTCTATCTGAACCGGCAGTGGACCTTCTCTGGACCTCCTGAAGTCCACAACCAGTTCCTTAGTCTTTGAGGTGTTGAGTTGCAGGTGGTTTGTGTGACTCCATGCGACAAAGTTCCTCACCAGACTTCTGTACTCCTCTACCTGATCATCCCAGATACACCCCATGATGGCCGTGTCATCTGCAAACTTCTGAATATGGCATAATTCAGAGTTATAGCAGAAGTCAGAGGTGTACAGGGTGAAGAGAAGAGGGGACAGCACAGTTCCCTGTGGTGCTCCTGTGCTGCTGACCACTGTGTCAGACGTGATGTCCTTCAGCCTGACGTACTGTGGTCTGTCGGTGAGGTAGTCGGAGATCCAAGCCACCAGGCAGGGGTCCACCTCCATCCTGTTCAGTTTTTCCTGAAGCATACAGGGCCGGATGGTATTAAAGGCACTGGAAAAGTCAAGAAACAGGATCCTGACCGTGCCTTTTCCCCCCATCCAGGTGTGAGTGGGCTCTGTGTAGGAGGTACAGGATGGCATCCTCCACTCCGACATCCGCCTTGTATGCAAACTGTAGTGGGTCCTGGGCATGTTGTACCTGTGGTCGGAGGAGGTTGAGGAAGAGCCGCTCTAGAGTCTTCATAAGATGTGACGTCAGTGCCACCGGTCGGAAGTCATTCAGCTCATTGGGCCGGTTCCTTTTGGGGAGTAAAGTAAGCATATTTCTAAAATTATACAACTCCATACTAGGTAAACTAACAACTACATAAGTATATTATACAGACAACCCACTATACTTTTCTGCATTTTAAACTCAGTGTTTGTTTACTCTCTGGAAATTCTTCCTTGGTGCACAACTTACAGTTTCAAACCACACAAGCAACTGGACCATACAACCAGATTTTACCAGTGCACCAGAGATATGTAATTATATAACCACAGGGACTGGAATGTAGCTGTGAAATAAAGGCTCACAAACCAAGAAGAGCTCTTCCGTGACCTGCCGTGACCTTTGGACTGTTCAAGACAACGAAAAAAATTATGTCACAAGAACTGGAGATTAGGTTGGCATAGCCAGGCTCAGGGTGAAGACTGCAGCAATCTGGAACATCGTCAATGTTGTGCTACAGTTTAGTGAAATAAATAGTATGGGCAGTGTGGGCTCCCATCATAGTTCCTGAAAAAACAGCCACACATGTTTGGAATATCTAATCTTACCACTTTGAAAATACCTCTCAGGGTTTCATTTTCTTTATGATGCACAAAGTTAATGAAAACAAGTTTGTGGCAAGGCTAGAGGTGAGGCTGCCAGGTCGCCACCAGACACATGTGTCGACTGAAATTACTCAAATACCAGGAGACAAATCATCAGAGAAATCCATAGACTGTATATAAAAGATGGATGCAGTCACCTATTCACTTCTCGACATTTTGAAGTTGATGAGAGCAAAGTGATCAGGTAGCTACATCACTAAAACACATACAGACAGACACAGTGTGAAGTAACAAGCTAAAGAAATGGCAGGATTTCACTCACTAAAACTGAAAAACTGCATCACAGAGAAGCTTATAATTTATCAGATAACTCAAATAAAAATGATCAAAAAGTCCCAACAGCACAACCATAGCAGACACCTAACAATACCACTGTCTATGTTGGCACACTTGTCAATCGAAGCAGTCAAGCCTCTTACTTGAAACCTTAATGTTTCCAAATGGATGAGAAGGGTTTGCATTTAAACTCGAGATACAATCAGATTTTACTTTGGTATGCACATACCAAAACATCACAGAGTGCAGCTCATAAGAGGTAACACTGCTGTGTGGTAATTATGTGCTGCTGTTGAGATATCATCACTGCAGCTACACGTTGCTTCTATCAGGCTTTCTGAGTTAACAGGAATGGGTAACAAAAATAAGATAGCCTTTGAACTTCTGGAACTGATTTTATTTTCGCACTATATTCATGCTGCGCAGAACTGCATTAACACCCGATCCCGATCCCGGTTCTGTTTGTATGAACATGAATGTTCTATTAATAACAAGTTGTAAATGAGGTTTTTATCTTCTGCCATCGCCAGGTCAAGACTTTTTCTCATACAGAACCATTAGATGCTAGGTGAGAATGCTCTTTCAGAGAGTTACTGGCACGACTTTAGACTCTGCTCCTGTTTTTGAGGATGTCTAATCACTTAATTTTATGTTTTTCCAAAACCAGTTCCATCTGATTCCATCCAGTGCTATTGTCAGTCATCTATCCATCCCTCTATGCATTTTGTCAATGCTTATTTAACTCTGGGGCACACTGGCATTTGAGATTGTCCGAGCTGACAGTAGGCGAGAGGCAGTGTACAACCCAGACAAGCATGTTCTTTCACTGATACCAAAGAGGTTTTCATATATTTGGTATCTCATATTAGTTTCACACCACCACTACAATTTTTTTAAAATTACACTTTACTTTTATAGTGTTTTTGGATTACCTCTTAACTGCCTTAAAATCATATAAAAATGTAAATAATATCAAAACACAACTGTTTTTGCATGGGTTCTCTCCGGGTACTCCAGCTTCCTCCCACAGTCCAAAGACATGTTATGCTAGGTTAACTGGTGATTCTAAATTGTCCACAGGTTTGAAAGTGAGTGTGAATGGTTGTCTCTTTCTGCGTTAGCCCAGATAGGCGACCTGTGCAGGGTGGTCCCTGCCTCTTGCCTATGGTAACGGCTTGGCTCGAGCCTATGGATGTAACATTTGATACCGTTCTAATAAAACATACCAATATGCACGATGAAGCAGTGGTATTAGTTTGGTTTCTGTCCATAAAAACAGGAAGGAGAGAGCAAAACAAATTCCAAATCGAATTATTTCTAATATTTTTGTATTCTATATTTCATTAATAAATTACTTTAAAAAAACAGACATTGGGAATCTGAGCTATTTAACATTTAGGGATTGATAGTTTGGTCATTACAGTTGAGAACTGGCATGGATATGTTATCATTTAACTATGTGCATGGCTCTGAAAGTTAAAGTTGTCATTAACACTAACCGTTAGTCAACTCCACACTGAACCTCCGATAACTGCTGAGAAAACCTGCAGCATTCAATAATAAGCTGAGTGGAAAATCTGTGCTTCCAGAGCAGCTCAAGTATTCAGTCTTCTGGGGGATGTGAAATCAAATAGAACTCACCTCAATGCTGTCAACAGATCCATATCGGCTGCCTGGCCCTGAAGGACATGTCTGACCCCAAGCACAGACTGGGTAGATACCGCAGTAATATCATAAATACATTTTAGCTACAGTCAACATCTGTGAAGCTTTTACTTTGTCATGAGCAGGTAGAGGGTGGCTTAAAACCAATACAGGTCAAGACTGCAGAGTCAACATTTCAGCTGAAAAGAAAAAGGCAAATATATTTGGAGAGTTTTTTCACTTAAAATCTCACCATGTGGTTTCATGAGATAACAGCTGTCTTGGGTTGTTGTATTTCATGAAGATTACTGAAGCCACGCATTATCATGACCAACACCACTCGTTCCAGTACACATATATAAGATTATCTGAATAAACAAAGGTGGCAAGAAACACCATCATACCATTTATGAAACTCGACGACTTTATGTTTTCATGTCCCTTTTTTAAAGTTCTGAACCATATTCGACAAAAGACTTTCAAACCGACATCAGACTGAACCTCTAAACTGTTCTGACCGAAAATGTCAAGATGACATCTCACATAGGAATTTAACAAAGTAGCTCTGTGAGTGGATCTTTCACAGAGCTCATTTATACTCACACCTGACCTTTAGATATTCTGCCCTCAGAGGAGGATAACAAATATTTGATCATGGACTGAAAAATACACATTTTATGTTTGATGGACAGGAACAATATGTAGATTAGGAATAAATTAATGGGACAATGCCCCATTTCAAGGTGATCCTGCCTCTCATGTCATACTTTATTTTTAGTTAAAGTTTGCTTTATGTAAAAATCTCTAAATCTCTGCGTTCTTTATGTTGTGATCTAAATTTTAGACCACAACAGAAACAATGACTTTTGTAGTTTGTTGTATCACTGACACCTCTGGATATTTCCCAAAAGCATGCAGCTTGCTAGATTGTGCCAGTTGAAGTTTCCTTACTTCTGTGATGCTGTAAAACATTAATAAGCAATAGTCCATGGTAAAAGATGCATGAGAAGGCAAGAGCAATGCACAACATACACATCAACAGTCACAATAGTATCACAATAGTCTAGGGACTTATATTAGACCATGGGGTAGTACAGAAAAAACCCAATGACCAGATGGCCTTCGATGAACAAACACTTGGCGACAGTGGGAAAGAAAAACTCCCTTTTAACAGGAATAAGCCCCGAGCAGAACCAGTTTGAGGGAGAGGCAGCCATACACAGAGATCAGCAGGATGTGTCTAATTAGACTAATGTTACTAACAGACAGTGATCAGCGACACTGAACTAATTTGCCAGTACAAATCAAACAATAACTATAGCTACAGTGTAAAGCCGATGCGCAACTACCTTACAGCACAGTGACTGACTGGATCTTAAAAGCATAACATTTTCTCTAAAAACACAATTCTTTTTCAGCATGTCATTATAGTCCCACTCACTCAGTTCCTGAAATAATCTAACAGTACTTGTTTGTGACTTTCTGTCTGTCTTCTAATTAAGTGCAAGGACACGGTTCACATGGATTGAGTTGGATATAAAAATAAAAAAATTTCTAAAATGAGTTGCCGGTGTTCTCGGTTGTATTGACGGACCACTGCTAACACTGACAGATGCAATCAAACAGTGGGGCTATACTTGAATGCATTTGTCTTATTTAATATTGGCCTTTTCTATAGAGATTCCTATGTCCATCTTTCCATCATCTTGGTCCTTGTGGACAACAAAGCCAAACCACAGAAGGGTCATTCTGCCGTCTGCATTCCTGATAATAAGCCATGAAATAAAAACAGTCAGCTCATGTTCCCTCTCTAATTTTTTAATTGTTGTCTGGGAGAAACAGACACATCGATTTGTTACCAGATGGACAAGTCTTTGAACTACCTGTAATAACAGATGGAGTGTGGGTGGCTGCTGAAAGGTGTGTTCGCACGGGGAATGGGAGTTCATCCACAGCTGGTGTAACCAGCCAGAACTGTAAAAATCCTCAGAAGCTAAGAGCAAACATGTGTAGATTCAGTCCAGACGGTTCTCATATTTCCTCTTTTTTCCGAGGTCGTCATTTAGGAATGTGGTGGGTAGCCAAAAACGTAATATGTTACGCTTTGGGAGTGAGAACATGTTGATAAGCCAGTTATCTACATGAAATATTTGTATGACAAGTTCACCAACATATCCAGCAAACACAACTCAAATGCCTTATGTTCAACCACCACTGAAATGAATGGAATCCAAAATCACTCTTTTAGTCATCAGCCAACCGATATTTCATAAAAATACTGAACAAAGATCAGCTAACCGATAAATCAAATGGTTAATAAATATATGGGACCTCTCCATTAAAACCAAAGGTCTTTTAGGGAAGTAGAAAATGTTCCTGAGACTAAATACATGAAACAGCTACTTGTAAATTTTAATTTAGATATATTGAGTTTGTCCTAAGAATCCTGTAAAACAACTATCCACCCGAGGCCAGCACACCTGGATATAAAGTATTTTGAAAGGGTGCAAGGCTGAGGGTAGAAGAGGAGGGGTGCTGTTTCATATTAAATGTGTTCATCATATGTTCTCCAGAAAGCATCCCGTGCAGCTATTGTTAAACTAGTGACTGAATACGAAACAGTAGAGGAGAGTGGAATCAAGCTGACAAATCCTCATACCATGCTAAACTTTAACATAACCTACATGTATGCACGCAACTTCCTGCCTAATATGGTTAATGACTTAAATGTACAATTCCAGCTCATTTTTGCACTTTGGGCGCACAATAATGCAACAGATGAGCAGTCTACATGATAGGTCCTTCAGCTGGCAGAGAAATGGATTCACCTCAATGATAGATGGCCTCCATTTGCACACCTGATAAAATCCTACTGAAAAATGTTATCATCTCCTCTGAAGTGGATGGTGCCAGGGTAGATCAATTTAATGTCATGTCTTTGACTAAATTCCAGGACTGCTGTACATAATAGATTTTCCATAAAAACAGAAAAGAAGACGGAAAAGCATGAGGACATTTCTCAGTGAGTAATGTCTCAGACTCCTGAAATATGTCTTGCAAATCAAAAATGGCCACGTGGAGACTGCCTCCTTTGTTAAAATCGCCATCTTTTTAACATTAGGAATGTTTACAGCCTGTTACTAAACAGGGTTAAACCTCTATGGACAGCTTCCCCCCTTGAATGGTTCTATGGGTCAATTCTTTTATAAGTCATCTTTTTGGATACTTGAGTTAAGGATATGACCAGTTACAGCTGTAGCGAGTTTGTGTGTAAAAGCCTCACGTTCACTCAGTGGAGAAATGATGTTGTTCGTGTCTTCTGATTTCTGTTTTGCTGAATGTAATTCAGTATTTCATGAATTTCTTACTTTGCACTAGCAGGTATGTGTCTTTGTGTGCTGCACATGTTTGTTAACCAACCGGAAACGACTTTTTCAAGTAACTGTAAGTTACTAAAACTGCAAACTGTAAGTAAACTGTAAGTAACTGTAAGTGTGAGTTATTAAAATCCACAAAATTGGTGTAAATAAATTCACCACAATGCAGGAAAGTAGGTGCCTATTGTTTAATGGAGTGCAATCAGTGAGTAAATAGGTAGAAATTGGTGACATCAATCATAAAAGGTTCATTTTTTGGACATTTTTGGACAATTTCCCCCATCCTCCAACAAGCCGTGCATATTCCATGCCTTTGGTTCCAGACTTTTCCCTTCCCTGTTCACACAACCTGCACAATATATGATCATTACCATATTCAATGACCATTAAATGGCTGAAATTTTGAGCACTTCACTGAAATACTTTGAAAAGGAAAGTGCATATCTGTTTTGCAAGCAAGTTCTTTTGATTGTAGCACAGTGTGAGTAAAGACATTCACATCATAAAGAATACAACCCATAAAATATTAGAGCAGGTTCACAACAGTTCTCTGACAACAGTCACGTGGAAATCTGCTGACTGAGATGACAGTTATTGGGGCTAAAGTGCTGTCAAAGGCAGACAGGCGCTAACAGAAAGGACCGCTGAAAGCTAACGCGAACAACAGAGCTTTCTAAACCTTCAAAAGGAACTTTACAGGTGTTTTATGAGTGAAGGTTTGTTTGGTCTTAAACCAATTGCCATGATTAATGACGAATGCAAATAAAACTGTCTCTTAACACTCTGGGCATCTTTACACTGGTACCTCATACATCAAACACTTCTTGGCAAAAACTCAGGAAAAAAAAATCTAATTTGTACCGTTCTGTTCCAGTAAACATTATGTGCTCCTGCACTGCCATGAGATTATCGATAAGCATGACTCAACACAGAGCTCCCAGAGGGGTCCGATTTATTTCAAGGAAACAGTCACAGCTGATTTGAATCTTAATACGAATTCTTAAAAGAGTCTTTCGTGACAGTTCAACTGCATCCAAAGCACCATCTTTATGCTAATTGCTATTAAAAAAGTTGATGCAAAGGTGATGCAATGGACGATCAACCTCATAACTCTCATATCTGCTATCGTATGCATTATGCATTTCATACATTGGTGCTAGAAGAGCTGACTAGTAGTCATCCAGGATTAAATGAGAATGTAATTCATTACGGTACTATGATAATGAATCACACGCTCCAAGGAGTAACACATTACCGTTTTAAAAAGTAACAAGTAAAGAGTAATGACACTGGAGCCTGAACAAGAACACAAAGAGGCTGAACAATCTGAAAATTCAACTGTTCAACACCAGCAGTCGTACTGGAGCTTTTTATGGTATTACAATATTTTAAAAATATGTTATTGTCTTATTATCTCTTATATATTACTAAAACTCATTTTAGAAACTGAATCTAAGGTCAGATCATTACCTTTCAGACAGCACAAAGTATGCACTTTGCATAAATAATGCCATTTTTTTTCTTTTGTGTTTGCAGTAATTTTCTTTACATTTTTCACATGAGCTTGGTTCAATCAGGATCAGCCCAACTAAACCCAAACAGAACAATCATAGGCTGCTATCAATAAAATTCCTCATTATCATCACCAGGCTATGATATGATATTATATGCAAAATAATTTACATTTTTACTTCTGTCCAATCAGTTATCCTTTTAACAATGAGTTACGGGTCAGTGTTATTGAATCAGTTCTAAATATACGCAACAGCAATTCAGCTAACTTTGTTAATGATCACACCATAAGGTGGCCTCTTTATTAGGGAGACACCTGCAGGGCTGAAAAACACAGACAAACCGAATAGCCACACGACTCAATCCCCACAGCCTCCTGTGTCAAAATGACCATAAACAATCAGCTGTTACAAAAATGAACATAATCAACTACATACAACTGTGGATAAGTACAGATTTGGTCATCTACATCCATCAGAGGTGACTAAAATGAATAACCAGTCAGTGTGTACTTTTGCTAAAGCCATGTATCACTCTGATACTACCAGTAGTGATATGTTCTGCTGCACGTGCTCCTGAAACCACTGACGGTGTCCAGAAAAGAACATTGGCTTCATACATAATTAGAAGAGAGATGGCATCCATCATACTTTAGATGGAGCTAAAGTAGTTCTAGAAATGTGAACAAATGTATTAAACACCCCGAAACACGACTGTCCAGAGCTGGGACCAGGAAGCAGAATTACAGTCTGATATGCTGCTCTTCAGTTCCTCTCCTCCTGTCTTCTCCCCAAAACTTCACTCCGGAGAGTGTGTGTGTGTGTGTGTGTGTGTGTGTGTGTGTGTGTGTGTGTGTGTGTGTGTGTGTGTG
>NW_005187422.1:4014204-4018227 GCF_000239375.1 Pundamilia nyererei
GTGTGTGTGTGTGTGTGTGTGTGTGTGTGTGTGTGTGTGTGTGTGTGTGTGTGTGTGTGCTCACAGACCACCAAATCAAAAACCAATAACCAGCAAAGAACAATTTAAGTACATGAGTATAGTAACTCCACCAAAGGGGCTGCTCTAACATGAGCTAGCTAGCTGTAATTGATTAATATATAGGGAAATGAAGTTAGATGAAAGATGAAGAATTACTGCAGGGCTGAAAGAGACACAAACAGGGTGCTGAGCCAGGTCAGAGCAGTGTTTAATGGAACGTGTGAAAAAATGGACAGGTTGCTGGCGGTGTAGAGCAGCAGGGAAGCGTAGCTGAACTGAACACAGAGTCACAGAGTGTGGAGAACTAATCCAAGAAAAGTAAAGTGAAAATCTGTAGCGGAGCTGCAGAATCGGATGGGTTTCGGGCTTGAGGAGAAGAGCTGATGAGGTGAAGGGCTGTGAACTGAGTCGCAGCAGTGAGAGAAAGGCTGCACGTGAAGCACAAATGAATTCTTTAAAATGTGCTTCCTATGCTGTTGGAGCCAACTGTGAGATCAGTTTTAAAATGCAGGCAATAAGTTGTTCACAATGACACTGTGCGACCGAATGTGATCCAAAATTAATTTGAACTTTGTAAAACTAATAAAAGCCCCCCAAAACTAATCTTAAATACTTGTTTGTATCAAATTCTATTTAAAATTACAAATTTTAGAAGAAACTTAAGTAATAACTTCTTCAAGAAACAGCTTATTTGTCGCTCAGTCTGGGCAGTTTTTTGGAATTCTGGTGCCTCTAATGTCAAAATCCTCACAGTTATAATAATAATAATAATCTTTAAAGACCCTCAAGGTCACCTTACACTAGAAAAGCAAAATAAAAACATATACACAAAAAGCAAACAAATAAAACCACAACTATAAAACTAATGAAGGTAACAATCCACTACGGCCAAGTAATAATGACGGCTGTGCAGTCCTGAACAGACGGGTTTTGAGAGGTGATTTAAAAGTAGAAAGAATTTATAAACCAGAGATCTGGTAGAAGTGCCTTCCACAGTCTTGGGGCAGAGCAACTACGGGCTCTGAGTCTCATGGACTTATTATTATGCCAATAGAGCTTTCAGACTGCAGGCTTACTTGTAGTTCCTAGGAGGGAGAGCCTTTGGCTATCAGAGCCCTCTACTATGTTAACAGATACTGTCTGGTGCCAGTACAGGAGCCTCCAGGGTGAAAACCATTACAGTCTATTATCAAATTTTTCATATAGCTCGACATAAGCTTTGTGCTATATTCTGTTGGTCCAAGAGTTGAAAACAAGCATTATTGTATTGTTACTTATGGTTACATAGAAACTCTGTTGCAGTTATTGTGTGAAAGCATGTATAGCTAATAAGCATCTCTTTCAGCTCACGTCACAGCTGCAGAATAATGCATTGTAAATGGATATACTAACCATCAACAACAAGACAAACTGGAATTGGACCACATTAAGGTTTAAAGTTTCATCATTTAATGCTGGCGATTTTATCTTATGTTAGATATTTTGAGCTGTGCACTGACATCTTCACCTTTCTGCACCACTTTCTATCTGAAAAATTGTAAAATATCATTTTATCTATAGTTACGATCAAAGAGGCTCCGTTCAGTTGTTCCCTTATTCATGAGGGTCCACTCCATTTGATTTGGCACATTTGTGATGCTGGATGTCCTTGGCGACCCAACCCCAAAGGAATCTGCAACACCAAAACTTGTGAAACTTGTAACCAGCCTAACACACCTACCATAGTGCGAGAAGCAGCATACACCCTGGACAGGTTGCTAGTCTTTTGCGAGGCTAACACAGAGAGATGGTCTTGGAGAGAAAAACAGCAGATTGCCCATTCATTCTAAACAGTGATTTTTTTTATAAATGCCAATTGATCTCACAGCTTATCTAGCAAGTTGGTCCCCCTTGAGTCTCCTGTAAAAGACCTTAGGTTTATCCACAATGCAACAAACAACCAAAATAAGCTACTGGGCTTCTTGACAACCTTAATGGGCCACAGACACTTTGGCGTGCATTAATCTAGTTTTAGACTTCACTTGTCAAGCACTGCTGCCGTGCTTACAGAACACCACAGATCCTGTTGTAGCTCCACAACAAGAGGAGTCATTGTAAAAAAAAAAAAAAGCCCTGATGTGACACAGTTTGGTTACGGTTATTATCCACAAAAATATGTTTTAATTGGAAATTATATCTGGTTGACACCAACACAGACAATAAAGACCTTTCAAGGAGGAATAAAAAAGAAGGTTAATTAACTTTTCAATCTCATACAGTGATCAGACCCCACAGGGTAAGAGGAGCATCATGGGAAAAGATTTGGTATATTAGAGGAAATAGTCTCTCAACTTTGATTGAATGCAGTCCTGGAGTTTGTGTTCACCAAGTTAGAATTTATTTCTCCCCTTTGGGTCTGGCAATCTATCAATTTCTCATTACCATCTGCCTTCTAATGCCTGTCCTGATTGTGTGATAAATCACCACATTTTGCACTTCTCATGTGCAGGGTTGCAGGGTTGTTTTTATGTTTTTCTATTAACTCTTTTGAAAGTTTACCCACATCATAACAACAGAGGGTGTAACATACTGAGAATAAACATGAACAGAATCATATAAAGCAGAAGGTCTCTTCTACCTCCAAAACAGTCTCCATGAACATTTCACTGCAAAATGTGTTCTCTCCTTTTGAAACTTTATTTATTCTTCTCATCTTCTGCATTCAAATGGCAGCCTGTCAAGACCACCCTCGGGGTTCAAAATCCACACTGTTCTCTGTGTGAAATGTATTTCAGCTTTGGCTTTAAATCAAATAAATAAATATATATTTTTTAAAAGAACAGCTCATATTTCACAGCTCTCCCACAGCATCTGTGGCATATGTGCTTACTCATAAAGTCAAAACGATGTCGTATTCCGGACCAATTTCCATATGTCTTCTGGCAGGGAACAATTCTGACTCGCGATTTGCTGTGAAATCTGAGCTGCTGACCAGCGAGATGTTATTCCCTGCAGCGCTGCGCACACACATGTAAACACACTGAAGTGATAAAGCCTCGAGTCCAACTTTGAAATAAACACCCTTTCAAAAGAACAGCTCTTGGGATGGGTGAAGGACGTCCAGGGGATTGTTCATTCTCCGGTCCCTTTGAGGGAACGCAATGTGACACAGAGCTGGCTGAATAAACCCTATTAAGTATGAGGCTTTAAAGCATGTTATACAGCAGCTACTGCTCTATATGCTGCAGAGGACATGCTCATAAATGGTCTAGAAATCATATTTTTAAGGAAATATTAAATTAATTCCATATTAAAACTTGGGTTGCAATTTGAACTCACAGAAATACCAAAATATAGCGATTAAGGAAGGACAAAATTTCAGCTGTAGGGACTCCAAGATTCATAATTAATAATTAGTTAATAATTAATTTTCTTATTACCTACTCGTGTGGTTATTTTTTGCCAGTTTCACAGATCAAGGCTAAAGAAGTCAAATGTCTTTTTCATACTCAAACTGAGATGACATTAAAGCAAAAGCAACCAAGCAAATAATTCCCAACAGCTGATCGACTTAATACCCCTTACAGCCAGATTAGTTACAACCACTTTGTTCTGACCTGTAAAAAAAACACAAAAAACCAAATGATAGTAACGATCCAACCCTTAAGAAGGACGTCTTCAAATTCTTTTTGTGAACAAATGCAAAAGAAAAATGAGCATGATGTGAACCGTCTACCGTCTGTTCATCGAAGTCTGATATACTTGATTCTTCTTGGCTTTTAAGTCTGCTCACGTACTTGCATCCAAAAACTATTAAAAACACATTACTGCGCAGATCCAAATGTGTATTAATTTACAGCTGAAACTGGTACCCAGAATATTAACAGAATCCTCTCTGTTGGAAACAAGTTTGTTCACGTGGGCCTTATTTAGCCATTGTTATGAACTTCTAAGTGATGGCCTGTAAATGGCCTGTATTTGTAT
>NW_005187422.1:4020614-4042098 GCF_000239375.1 Pundamilia nyererei
ATCCAAAAGTATCTTGAACACCTCCAAAGGTAAAATGACCCTGCCTAGAAACATTATATATTGTTCTTTATATCACTGATCCTTCTCAAAAACTTAGCAATGGACATGAAAACTGTAATGTCAAAAGAATCTTCTACACACTTCTGTTCCAGATCCCACAACACATCACACGTGACCTTGATAAGAGCTGGGTGACCTTGTGTCCTATGTAAACTTTAAACATTTAAGCGTAAACAGGGGAAAGCAGCCCTTCCACAGAGGATTAGCTCATAGGGAGTAAAGTTGAGAATAACAAGATCCCACTGTAGCAAAACACAAACAGACTCTGAAGCAGCTCTTACTTCACTGACTACCCGGAGTAACAGGGTGACTGTGTGGTGACAAACTAACATTATGCACTCCGTGTCTGTGTGTTTGTGTGTAGACGTCTGTCAGAGGGCCCACGAGGAACAGAGCTCTCCCATTGGTCCTCCAGTCAAGGCCAGGACTATATGCTGACTGTGGTCAGCACAAAAAGAACAGCTGACGTGGCCCAACTGTGGACAGAACACAGGGGACAGGACTCCCTGTCAGCTGTGTGTGTTTGTGCATAAAAGAAGTGATTTTGACCAAACTCTTATGTAATACAGTTTTACAAAATTTCGGGAGAATTCAGAGACATATCTTCCCCACTTGGAAACTAAAAAGCCATAATAGGACGGAAAATCCCAGGAGGTGAAACGAGCTGCCATCATCTGTGTCGCACCAAGAGCTATTTATAGTCCCATACAAGTGGTAAGCAAGTAAATATGATAATGATGTCATAGGTGAAAAAGGGCTTTATTGCATCACGCACTGCACACATAAACAGCCAGGTTATTGCAGCAGAAGCAGCTTTTCTGAGCAGAACTACTTTTTGTGAAGGCAGCATTTTGAGCAGTAGCTGCTGTTGGTGTCTGAACTTGTGCAGGGATCATTAAACGAGCCATTAGACTGTAGAGCTGATCATTCACCACTGGAGATGCTGTAGTTTCACATTTACATTAAAAGCACATAGGAGGATGTAGGACGTGAAGGAAACCATGACAGCACTGTAATCAGAGATTTTATCACATCGTATCTAATATCCCCTCAGGCAACGTCATCAATACTTTCACAGCAGCAAAAAGGCTCATCTCGAGGCTTCAAACCCAGCCGTCACTACCCAGCGAGTGAAGTCACGGTAACAACATTCATTTTTTATGTTGTCTATGTGCAATATAAAAGTCCAAAAAGTCAGGACAATGTATTTACGAAATGAGTCTAAATTTATACCCTTAAAAACATTTCAAAATGTTCCTAAGTCAGTCGGAACAGTTGCCGGATGGTAGAAGTTATTTCAAACTAACACCACAAATCCAAATTAACAGTGAGTAGATTTCCATAATTTGCAAGGAGCAGTCAAACCACCACTGAAAGAAAAGAGGAGAAATTATCCATAGAAACTGTGACAAAGCCCATTTTAATGCACAGGTCCGATTTTCTCTTTGTGGTCAGCAGTCCGGCAGCTTGTACATTAAAGGCAAATGTAATGTAAAAATGACAAATGTAATCGATGCAGACAGCATCTGACAAAACTGCCTTATTTTACAAAGCCAGTAGATATTTTGGCTGACAATCACAAAACATGTCAGAATATTGCAGCTTCAGCTGCTTCGCTTTCAAATTGTTCTTAAAGTTTAGTGCTTAAACTTCAAAAGATAACTTCAAGGTGTTTCATTCACTGGACAGGCTTTAAACAGAGATCATACCCTCCATACAGTATTATATTTTTAAATGCAACTGTATTTAGTCAGTTCCCAGCAGCTTTGATAATAAAATAATTGCTGTAGTCATTTATCACTTTCTGCTATTCTCTGTTTTATGTTTTCACACTTTATAGTTCAAGCAATTCACCACAAAACAAATTTTCAGATGACTCCAGAAAGAAATCCTTTAATGCAGGGCTGTATGCTGTGTATCTTATATCTCCTGGAAGTCAAACGTCTCCGTCAAAGCTTCGTTCATAACAGTGAGCGGGTTTGTGACAGAAGGGATATTGAAAAAGCTAACTCACTTGATGATAGCAAGTGTTTCAAGTAATGTGCAAGCAACTTGAAAGAATCACAAAATAAATCCAAATGGTCTTTTTCATTAAAAGTTTATGCAAAGAATGCCCATGAAGTGGTTACTGCCCAATTGAAGGCTACCAACTTTTATTTCACAAGGTCTGAATGAACATGTTTGTGTAACTGTGTTGTATTCCATGTCACTTCAGTTTGGCAATGGTAGGAAGGAAAAAGTCCCTTTCGACAGGAAGGAACCTCCTTGGCTCCATATTTTCATTGTTAATCAAACACAGCTGCTTGCCTATGAATTGTGCTTATTGGTTCCAATTGCACTTGCACTACAATCACGATTTCAGTTTGTTTGCTGGAGGAGGAAAATAGTGGCACAGTCTACAGCGTGGTTAGGGATATTGCTTTTAATTTTATTGCACAAAAGGATGAGAGTGCGATGGTGAAGTGCAAACTGCGTACAGAACAGAAACAAACGCATTATGCTGCTAACAAAACTTCAGCTCTTTGCAAGGGTCTGCACACAAAGCATGCTAAGGCTAAGCTAACCAAGAATCCAGGTTGATGATGAAGCTGAGTGAGTGCTGACCCCAGCCCAGCAGCCTGAACTTCAACAGGTAGATGAACTTCAACTGATGAGCAGTCAGTTTGCATCCTCTGTTTCCGCCTGTTCAACTGTCTATAGCACGATCTCTGTGGTGACCACTTTGAAGTCTGCGTGTGCTGCTTATTATTTTTATTTTGTACTGCTGCTTTGTGCTCATACCTAAATACTAAAGAATTGAGAACTGATAAGAGAACTGATAAGGAACCTGCGTAGGGTAACTGCTCAAACTGTGAAATCAAACAAGGATGCATATGGCCCATGAAGTACATGAACAAGTAGACTGTAACATTGCTATATTGGTGATCAATGTCTCATGTTAACTTTGCATTTCATGTATTGATTGCATAGATTCATGGAAAATTAATCGACAGTGCAACATTTCTGAAAGCGAGCAGCTTGAGCACTCTGCAGTAGTCCTGGATGGACCTGCTTTCTCAGACATTTCCTTTCCGTGTCCAATTTGAGATAAGTGTCTCAAAGTGTGTGAAATGATATATATTTTTGAGTGAGAATTAATTAATACTTTTTTTTTAATTTATATGTCCATCATATTCAAACATAATGAAAAAGTACAAATAAGTAATCTCATCAGCAGGGAGCAGTGTCCTGAATGTGTAAAGCTGCTTGTTTTTGTCAGTAACACAGTGCACAATAAATCCATGGGGAATCCTTGTTTAGATGCAATACCACAAGAGTATCACAGCCTGATTTTGTACTTCCATCTGCTAAGCAGTTAACCCAGCATGTTTAGGCAGCTTTGATTGAACATTTCTCTCCTGATAGTGGCACTCAGCTGCTCTCCAACACAACTACGTCTTTTCCAATTGTAAAAGCCCTCCACTTTGGTGAGGAGTCCAAGTCAAATTGAAGGTGTTTGCATACATTAATTCCTCATCTCACTGAGAGCTCCTGGCACAGGAAATGTATGACACACAGCATCTGACCACTCGCCTGGGGTTGAACTCTTAACTAAGCAAAGGATGCGTAAACTTGTTTCCTCACAACGCAACTACAGACGGGTCGCGCTTTTCTCTCCTGCGAAAATACAAAGTCACACCCACTGATTCAGACTTCGACCACCATGATCCGATACAGTTTGAGCTCCACACAATATCATTTTCATGGGGTTGCATATCTATTGAGCGATGCGCCTGACGGGATCCATTACGCAATACGCGTGCACAGCTCGCACAGCCTTGTGTAAGCCTGAAATAATCCCTGACAGTGTGCACGTTACACGGACAATTAAAGAGCTGATCCGTGACAAAGTGGCGAAGAACTGGGAATTTGGTTTGGTTGTTGAGATGAAACAGACACACAACATATCTCTCCAGCTGCGGAGCGAATAACAAGATGAGGAAAATAAACTTTGACAGCATCCTATTCAGCCAAACCAAGCACCACCCAATGCCAGATAACTTACTTTTCCTGCATGACATTCTCTTTGATGGCTCCCAGGGCGGAGTGGTTGCCCTGTTGGAGCCTGCAGGTGGCCAGGTGCCGTTGGTGCTGATCTTTTAGACAGACGTTTTCCTTGCAAAGATCCGTCACCTGGAGCTCCAGCTCCTCAATCCGGACCCTCTGCTTCTCCAGCAGCCCCTGCTGGGTCTCGATGATCTTATTCAGCTCCTTCAGATACTCCGCCGCCTTGCTGGGGTTCTCTGCCGGGTTCTCCATCTCGTAAAAGCCCCGTTGCCCGTCCATGAAGGCGATATCCACAGAAAGCAAAAGAGCAGCCCTCTCCTTGTCTCTCTCTTTCACTCCTCTCTCTCTCTCTCTCTCCCTCTCACACGCGCGCGCACACACGCTCGCTAGTAGTAGGACCGCGCGCAGTCAGATCCACAGAGTCTCCTTCGCTCCGACATGGCGTGTTTATTGTGCAGTAGTGGCGAAGTTGACCGCGCTCGGTGCGCTGCTGTACGCCGCTACTGCCGACGCGTCCACGAGCTCTGCACCGCAACACTCTAACCTCCAGCCTGCCGCTCCGCACACTGAAAACTCTTTAACCCCTTCACGGCCGGCGGCTAAGCGCTCCGCCTGCGCTCAGCTGTCTCGCTCACACTCACTCTCACACAGTCACACACACACACACCAAGTTTTGGTTTTGCACGTGGGTCTAATCAACAGGTAGAGCGTCGCTGCTCCTTCACACAGGTGCAAACCCACGTCACTGCATAACTGCATGTTTATTCAGGTAAAAGCGGAAGCTTCTACATCAGTCCACCTCTGTGCGATCCCAGGGGTTAGTCTGATTGCAGTCTACCCTCAGGATATGCTGTTCGCTTCAATAAAACAGTGAATTCAATTAAAATTAATGGTGTGGTATCATCATCTTGTTTTGTTTTTACCAAAAAATTACAAAATAACTTCCTGGCTAACTTATCAGCGTTGCCAGCAGGATCCACCATAGATTGTACGGCTGATTGTCCATCCATCCATTATAGTAAAATTATATATTTTTTAAGTCACAAAGACCTCTTAGACAATATGCTAGTTTTATTACACAGTAAGGTATATTATTTGCCAGATAGTTACAAGACCCCGAGAAGAGGGGAATTGGCAAGCTTGACGCTGGTTGTGTGATCAAGATGCTACCAATATGAGCTCATTCAGTACTTAATGATGCAGAGTACACTCAGAAGTAAATGTTCTCAGACGTAATATGTGCAAGATAATTGTAAAGGGGGTGTTTACTCATGATAAAAGTACTCTTAAATGGCATTAATCTTGTAACATTCACTAACTTTAAAAGCAATATTGCTCCAGAAGCCAAACATTAAACTGATATCTGCAATGGAGTTGCCAGCATTAACCTGTGTTAAAACACAGGTCTTTGTATTATGAGCTACACATTTTAGTGCACAGCTGCTTTGCTTTTTAATGCTACATTAGACTTTATTAAAGGTGGGCTATAATATAGACATTATGCTGTCTTCAGCATTAGAATATTCCTTCTAAGAGGAATCTTCCGGCACGAGTACAGGTGTTAGAGGGAAGAGAGCTCATTAGAAGAAAACCAGAATCTATTAAGAAAAGAGATCTTTTCAAAATGCTGAATTATCGTCTCTGGAGAAAGGGCACGAAAGGGGAACGCTGTTGGTACTGTAACTGCAGTGTCTCAAATAGCAATGAAATTACCATTGTTATATATAAAGCCCTCATCCCCCCCTGAAGCTCTGCAGCCAATCACATGCACATGCAGCTGCTGCTGGTGCATTTTTTCCTAACCTTCTTCAATACCCCACACTCCTGACCTTTGGTTGGTAAATTGCTATTCTGGATGCCATGCACCACTTGGTTGGGCCTCCTCATCCAAGCATTACCATATATGAACGTGGAAGAACAGTCATGTCAAGAGCAGCCAAGCCAACTGCTGCTCACTGTAGCAGGTCACACTGCTACAGTGGATGGATAACTTGTGTAACAGTGTGACTTCTCAGCTTGTCAGTATTTTTTTTTTTGCCCGTCCCGTTTGGATCTTTAACCATCAGAATTGTTGTCTGAAGGCCAAGAAAGATGCCAAGTGGATCTACTTTACCAAGTGGATCACCATGGCCTTGCCATATTGGTCCATTTGATTAACCTTTATTATAATTATGTATTTATTTTATTTTTCATTTTTTAAAGATGGGACAGACATGACTGGGAAATAGGACAGAGAGAAAGAAAAATAGAGGGGAGAGGAGATGGTGAGAAAGGGGGGAAGAAAAAAAAATAAAAACAAACAAAACACCTGGATCACCTGTATGGAGAAAAAAAACAGAAGAGAAAACAAACAACAAAGAGCAACATAATAAAAACGACACCATCACAATAAACTAGCTAACAATAGATAACAGTAGATACTTTTTTAATTTCACCTGGTTGAGAATGAAAAATGAAAACCAGCAGAAGAAAACGAGAGTAATAGAATAAACAACATCACGATGATATATGGGAATATAACTGTAAATACTAAATATTAAACATTATTGTGCAGCACGTAAGATCGACAGCGCACAGTGTGCTTTGAGGTAGGAGCCAAAAAGGGTGTAGTTTGTGGGTGTGAGCACCCGTGTGTACACCTGTGAGCATGGACACGCTTGTTTTTAAAAGGTTCCTTCATGTAATGATCTGCTAGAGGGTGTGGGGGGGCCACAGCCCCGTCCTCCAGGGCATGAAGCAGGTATGGAGAAGATCAAAACTCCAGACATCCAGAGGCCCTCAGAAGACAAGAGACCAAGGAAGACCAACAGAGGGGCAGCCGCGCCACTGTCCCGGAAAGAGCTGAGGAGAGTCCCAGATGAGGGCTCACTCAGCAGCCGCAGAGCAGAAGCCAGGGGGGGTTGCAGTGACGCGCCCGTGAGCTCCGCTGGCAGCCAGCTTATCAGTATTGCACTTTATGGCCTAAGGGATGTATTGAAAATGCAATCAGAAGGTCAAGCAGTAATAGCAAAAAAGGTCAGCTGAGTGCAGTTGTAAAGAGTAACGAAATCTGAAAAATTAAAAAAATTTTGTTTTTAATTGTAAAAGTTGTTTTTTTTCAGTTTTACTTGTTGCACTGTATGTGAGAAATGACCAAAAGAGTACATTTATATTTTTACATCACCTGGAGTTAAAGTGGTTATTCTGCCTTTACTTTATTTGCTCATATTAGACATGACTATAGTTTCAGATGGTGTATGTGAAGTAATCTCTGAGCCAAAAACTCGAGCTTCAACCTTCTCAAAACATTTTTTTAATACACTAGAGACAGGATGTCCCTAATATGGTCGTCTAAGGCACGGTGCTTTGGTTGTGAGTGCAGATGCTCCACCCAACTGCTGTTCAAACCTCCACTCTGCATGGGCACTCAATCAAAAGACAGTTGGAGGGGAACTAGGAAATGTTTCAGACACCGAGCCCCAGTGTAAGATAATTATTATTTTTAACAGTGAATCAAATAAAGTACCTTCCTACAATAAAAAAATAATGCTTGCTAATCAAACAAATAAATTAAACCAGTACTCATTTTAAAATTAATCCTGTCATATAAATGTCAAATAAATGCAATAATTAATGGTTTATGATCCAGGGTAAGCGAAACCCCCCTCTCCTCAATAGGAGAACAGTATTGCCTCCGATGTGTGCAGGCTGCTGCAGTGTGCACATCTTTTAGATTAACTACACCTTACATCACGGTGCATCACAGCCTATGAGTTAATAAAGCCATTTATCTTGTGTTTTGCTATATTGCAGCAACATAAGCAGATGCAACCTTCATCTCAAATTGGTGCTGAAACCACACCGTAGCGCATAACATAGATCTTAAACTGCAACCTTAATTGTCTTGTTTCTGCACTTTTGGGATATAATATAGAAGAAAACAAAACAAACAAACATGTGAAGCTTGTCATTACCTCTGATACTCACATGCTGGAACTGCTGAGTGGTTGTTTCACACACTGATTGCCCTCTAGTGGTTTGCTGGGGTCAGGACACATACATTCACCAGTGACAGGGTAAGGGACTTTTGACAACCTTTGCTCGTTCTGTGCATAGCCAGTAATGCACAAAAATCACACTAAGTCAAAACATACAAACAAATTAAAATTCTTGGATTTGCAGGACTCACAAACACAGTACAGCAAGCCAAATCCTCTCTGCCATCACCTGCCAGCCACTTTGATGCATTGCACCACAGCTCTGATGAGAAAGCGTGGAATGATAATGTGCATAATTCACCAAAAAAGATCCTGTGATCATTCGCTTGTAGAAATCTTCAAAGCATGGAGGAGAGTGGAGACAGAGTGCATTGTAGAAAAAGAGAGATTTTTTTCCCTCCTCTTTTTCACAAGTTATATTTAGACACCCGTGGTATTCTTTGCTGTCTGATGATGAAATAAGTTCAGTCTTGTATCGGAGCTCCATGGTCACAGTGCATGCTCACGAAGAGAATATTTTCTTGATCTCTGGCTCAGGGTGAATCTTTAGCTTCATTTCATAGAAGGCCATCGTGCCAAAGGTTGCTACAGTAACAGTGACAGGAGTGGCTGTAACGCCAGAACCCATGTGACCCCTGAAAGAAATACAGACTGAAGTGGCTGAAGCGTGAGCCTCATATTCTCCTCCTCAGACGTCGATAAGGACGAACCTGTGTTGGGTGGCAAATTGGAAAACACACATGGGAGTGTGTGTTATTCTTGTCAAGCTCACAGCTTGCGATTTAATTCAGCTGTGGAGAGATGCTATCCTTCTTTCTGCTTTAAGACGGAGAGATGGCCTTTTTACAAAAACCTCAGTGGACCGTTTCCTTCCTTCACTGCAGAGAGGAGATGGTTTCGTGTCAGTGATGGATGATGAAGATATGATTTTATAGCCTCTTATTAATTCTTATGACTTCAAGCAGGTAGTTAGGGTATTGTATCCACTCCATCAGCTGCTTCATCTAGTTTTGATGAAAAACAAACTGACCCCTCGGGAAAATTTGTGAAGGATTGAGGTTTCAAGGTTAATGACTATTTTGTCAGTGAATATTCTAAATCTGATTGTTGAGAAAACAATAAATAAAGATTAGGTATTTGTTGAAAATTAACAATTGATTGTGGGAAAAAAAGTCTCTCTCCCAAATTCTGAATACAAAGCTGTGGATTTACCAGAAAAAATTTAATTGTAGGGTGAGATGTAAGTCCGGCTGTATCCCAGAAAACATTTCAACACTGACTAACTGCAGGCAGTCTTTTCTCAAAGACTGGTCATGGTTGTAGTTGTACCAACATCAAGATATGAATTTGCTGTTGACCTGCGTGGTGTAGCTCATTCGCTGATGTTCTTCCACTTTCCGGCAAAAAAAGAGTTCATATTCAAGAACTATCTAATAACATGGATTAGCTAAATCACCTAGCTTAAAATTACATTTAAAAATTGCTGAGGCATTGAGCATGGTGAAATACATTTATGGCCCCTGGCCTTTTAGCCTGCATTGCCCAATTCCAATCTGGCCCCTTCACCCTCTCACTTTGTGAAGAGTCTAACTCCATGTGGAGTCCTTTGAAGCCACCGAATGGATCTTTAATGTAAGGATAGGATAGAAATATGGAGATGAGCATTGGGACACCCTCACTCTTCTTTATAATAAACTAGTGCATGTAATCATCGTCTTCACAGATGTATCTGTCCTTGTATCTGACCAAGATTGTAATAGATGATTTTTTTAAAATGAATCGTTTATCATTTAAAAGGCACCTAACTCAGTGGATGAACCAAATTTAAATTCATCACAAAAACACCCAGTTTGTTCTCATTTCTTTAGCAGAATGTGAAAAAATTCCAAAGATAAAAAGTTTGAAAGACATGAAATGGTATGTCAACAAAGTCACTGCCAAAGAACTATTAGCAGAAAACTTAGCATGTCTCAGCATGGTGTGCAGTTTATCTTTAACCTCCTTGGACCTGGCATCCACATGTGTGGACATCACATTTTGGGTTGTCTAGACCACAATACTAAATTTTACTCTACAAGGATCTGGTATCCATTTCTTAGAAACTACAGCGGGTAAAAAGATCATTCTTTGTTTTTACGTTCATCAGGTCCCAATCAGCCCAAATAGCAAAGAGAAATTAAAAATGCATGCTGTGGAAGAGTTCGGGTCTTAGGTGCCACAGCCTGGAGGTTCAGCTGGTCGCTGATCAGCTGTTTCTCTCTATCTCTCTGGTTCGCTCTCTCTCTCTCTCACCTGGGTGGAACTCATTATGGGTTCACGGCCTCGGAGGAGGAAACACCTGTGCCTCATCAGATCTACAGCTTTGTCCACACTGGCTGCTCCTTTGCTGAATGTGTAAAGAATTGAGAAAAAGTGAACTAATAAATGCTTGATGCAAATTATAAATACTGTTTACACATTAGTGCCATTTGCTCATCCTTAGTGAACAAAAAAGAAAGTAACTGACTAATCCACCATCTTAGTCAGTTCAGTTGCATTGATTAAAAAAAACCCAAAAACAAATAAGAAGCACAGTTGTAATAAATGCTCCCAGCATCACCACCACCATTACACATCGGCTGTATAAGCATATTTAAACAGCCATAACATCAATCCATCACATGTTTACAACGAGCAGCAATGATATTTCAGCCATCATCAGTAATGCTTTGGTTTATGGCAGTCCACAAAGTGTTTCAGTAATGAAAAGAAAATTAACAGCAATTCAGATAAATGAACAACAGAGCCCCCCCAAAAAAAAAGCCTAATTGGAAATAAACAAAATGAGCACCTGAAGCAATTTATTACAATATTAAGTGTAGTTGGTGGGTTAACTGTAAAATTTTCTATGCACTCAAGTGAAATTATCCAACAGCTCTGTAATAGCTTTCATTTCTGCCTACCTTGTAATAATCCCTCCATTCTAGGAGGCACTCATGAGCCCTTTTCTAGTTTTAACTGATCTGGAGATTTCGAGATCAGTTTAAAGGTGAATGCAAATGTAGACCAAAAATACTGAGTTAAAAAAGTGACCTTTATTTAAAGAACTAATAAAGGTGACCAAATCCAAACAGAAAAAACCAACAGAGTAGCACAGATGGACAGGAGCATTTATGCAATGAGGACTAAAGCAGGATTCAGGTCTATAGCTGTGCAGAGTGAACAATTTTGGGTATGAAACCTACAAACATATGCTTGTGTGCAATTTGCCTGATTGAGATGATGGTATATTTCGGTTGAATGCTGATTGGTTAAGAAGCAGGCCTGAACAGGAAAAGTGGTGACAGTGAAGTTTAGCATAAAGGGGAAAAGAAAAAAAAAAAGAAAAAAAAAGAATCAATAATAGCATAACAAGAAATGAAACTCACAACTCACAAAACATGAACACAAGTGCAATGCTGAAACCCGAAGCTACGTAGGGTTCAGCATTGCACTCTGGTTACCATTTTTTTGTTCTCTTAATTATGTCTTTGATTATAGCAAACATTACAGCCCTTTAAACATCACTGTAGATTCTCTGAGTGGGTTGTGTTAATCACAGAAAATGCACAGTGTCCCAACACACACAGTCATACAGTGTTCACCAAACCAATGAACAACTGGTGAGAGTTTTGTGCTAATTTGGTCAATTTTTAGCTGGATATTTTTCTCTTTAGCCACACAGACACATATGATCATTCCAAGATAGCAGCCATGCAGCTCTATTCTTTGTATGTCTGCACGTGAAGTTTAGGAATGAATGTTTCTATGTATGACATTTAAACCTGAGTGAGTAGCACCTGAAAGAACAACAAGTCCTCTTAGTTTGGAATCTGCAGATTACCTCTGAACTCTGAAACTGTTGGAGTCTGTCCACTGGAGTTTACATGTAGCCCCTAAAAGGGCAATAGCAGCACTCTATGGATGTGGATTACATCTGTTTCTCTTCAATTCTGGTTCTCATGGCCTTGTAGCAAACTACAAGGATGAATCATTTTTAGGGAGAGAGTGCTCTTCCTGGTCTGCTGATGTGACTGTTCAGGTTAAATTTATATACTTCTGTTTCCAACAAAACACACTGAAGCCATCATTGTGTATTTATGTATATTTAAATGTACTCAGGGATAATGGAGAGAGTGATTTCACCCTACATTCAGACAGCAACATCATCACATTACATCAGTTAATCAGCCCATTTTATCCACTGAAGACTTAAAAAAAAGTACAAATTAACAACATTTTGTATCTTCAGAAATTCAAACTGTTTAACAATGTTAATATTTTTTTTCTACCAGAGGTTGTTCAGCCAACATCTACCGTTTCAAAGGGCTTGTTTATGTGAGTTAAGGAGGTGAACTAACCATATATGTCAAATCCTTACTGGTTTTGTAACCTTACTGGTTTTGTAACCTTACTGGTTTTGTAACTCTGCTATTAAAGGAAAACCTTAAAGCCAATAAATTCAGTATGTCACAGGATTCTTATATTCATGTGGTGGCTGTGGTTACAGACCTCGTTTTCCTCCAAGGATGCTCTTAAATCTATTTCAGATATTTCACATAAATTGAATTAATCTGAATTTATCCTTATGGTTGCATTTACATTGGGACTCACTTTAAGGGACCTCAGATTGTTTTAAAGACCTGTGCAACTTCTTAAACCTTGTGCAAAGTATAAATGCTCCTACAAGGCCAAATACACCAAAATCTGCCTGCTACTGTTCATAAATTTATATGAGCTGGGATATTTTGCAACAATATTACTGTTCATTGTGTAACTGCATGTGTACAGAACACAAAAATCCCTAAGGTAAAAATGCTGTTATGTTTAAAAAAAACAAAACATTTTAGCTTCAATGAGCAGGCTTTCCTGCCTGATGTGTAATACAGTGATCTTAACAGAGTTAGTCTGATTCCACATGTTAATCTGCCCTTAGATTATTTTCATTTCTAATGAACAAACTTCTGTTAGGACATTTAAGATTAATTGTTCAACAGCCTTAATTCATAAGCTATTAAATTCATTGGTACAACCGATGTTTAGATGCAGAAAAAAATCAGTTTAGTTTTAATTCATTGACTTGTTCAATTCTTTAAATCCAAATAAATGTAAAATACATGACTGAAACTTGAAGTGCAGGGTACAGAGCTGGAGACATAAACTGCACCTACTACATGGATGCAGCTATAAAGACATTCCCTGTTACAGTGGGGCAAAAAAGTATTTAGTCAGCCACCGATTGTGCAAGTTCCCCCACCTAAAATGATGACAGAGGTCAGTAATTTGCACCAGAGGTACACTTCAACTGTGAGAGACAGAATGTGAAAAAAAAATCCATGAATCCACATGGTAGGATTTGTAAAGAATTTATTCGTAAATCAGGGTGGAAAATAAGTATTTGGTCACCTCAAACAAGGAAAATCTCTGGCTCTCACAGACCTGTAACGTCTTCTGTAAGAAGCTTTTCTGTCCCCCACTCGTTACCTGTATGACTAGGCTGACTAAATACTTTTTTGCCCCACTGTATATAGTGAAGCCCTGTTATAACAATTTAGCTGAGTGTTTTCACTGCTGCAACTAATGATTTGTGATGGACAGTTAGTCAAAATAAATTTCCTATTTTATTTATTATAACACAAAACGAGCATTTTTCCTTCATGGGTCATATGGTCAGGGTTTGGCAGAGTTTGGACTCTCAGACTTGTTTGCACTCAGGTGTAGGAGGTGCAGCTTTTAACAAAACTGCTGACAGATGATGAGAGTCTGTCTTTTTGTCAGAATTGTGACATTTTGTTGATGCACCTAGGCGTTTTGTGTTACTGTTTGTTGATGACCCTGTGTTAGGTGTCTCACATGGGATTTGTTAATACGCACAAAAAATCCCAGTATGTAGAAACAGACACGGGCAGCTGTTAATATGCAGCACGCTCTCTCCCTCTCCCTTGTTATTCAGGTTGAACGATAAGTAGACTGAAGGTTGAGAAAAGCTTACTTTCAAGCTCCCCTGCTGTTTGGGGTGTTTTATTTAGAATGATTGGGCCTTGCAACATCTGAGTTTTGTCCTTGCGCAATATCTGAATGTAACCCTTTGATTACATGAGAGGCACGGCATTTCAGTCTTCTATTTTTTTTTTCTTGGAACAGGAATTTAAAAAGCTTCTTTCCCACAGCTGAAGCAAGAATAAATGAGAATTTCTTCATCTGCTGCCAAGAAGATGCTGCATTTCTTTTCAGCTGGACACACATGCATTGCATGTCCCAACACGTATCCATGTAAATGTTGTAATAGTTGAAAAGGATCCACAGTAGTGCAGCAAACCAGACTGGGATATTGATTTTTCTACAACTATCGGATGTCTTTAGATATATGATGGTGTGGACAATACAATGCCCACTGAAAATGCATGCATTCTGTGCCTCTTTGTCTGGCAAACAAAGCTATCCTCAGCTGAATGCAGGGAATTTCGACAGCCTGTCTGGATGCTCAATACTCAGATCCATCAGTGGCCACCAACCAGTGAGTTTTATTTTTCTGTTTCCAGAACCATATCAGCACTTTTCATCGTCTGTCTCTGATAGGATGAGCAGCGAGTTGGAGCCAGCAATGTGACCACAGATATGCTATCTGGCACCTGACATCTGTGGTGGTTTGTCAAAATGATCGACAGGAAAGCTTTAGACTATGCACCAAAACATAATATGTATCATCGCTTTTTCTATTCAATTTGGTCCCCAAAGCAAAAATACAAAAGCTGATGTGTAGAGAGAGCTCAGGTGAAACTAGAATGTCTGGGATGCAGTGCAGCAGTAAGAAAACTTCTCTGCCATCTATGTTGACAGCATACAGAACACAACGTTATGTTGATATTGTGGTTAGATGGTATATTTTAAATTTCATAAATATTGGTCTTTATTCAGGCCTTTATTATTTTGTGCTAGTTTCACTTACAAACGTCATAAACTCTTGACTGATGGTTAAAAAACGACTTTATTGCCAGTACCGTAGAGGAGAATTTGTGAATTTTTGGTCCATGTAAGGTTTCTAATCGTAACATGTTTTATTCGTATGAAATCATCTCATTTTAAAGTCTATGAAGCGGTAACATGTGACTGGAGCCATTGGAGGAAATACTGGTGTGCATGGGTCGATGGTTGCACAACGTGAAAGCAAACCTGGAATCTAAAAAGTGAGGAATTGTAACGTCAGAGTGGGAGCCGCTGTTTAAAAACTAGATTACATAAAACATTTAGCCAATTTACTCTATACTATACTATATCTTACCTTCAGTCACAGTTACATTATGCCTTTAATCCAAAATGGATTCAATACATTTTGGATTAATTCATTCATTTTCACTTCAGAATTCTGCACACAATATCCCAAAATGACAAAAAAAAAGTTGAAAATGTTTTAAAATGAAAAAAATATACATATAATGTGCTACAATGTCGAGCATGTGGGAGTCAGAATCAAATATTACCAGAACATTAATACACTGATAATTTTTATGATGCATTTACTGAATGGAGTTAGTAGATGGGTTCAGTCTATTGCTCCAGGGGTGTCTGGTATTCCTGCAATGCCATGGAATACCCCATAGCATCCATCCATCCATTCGCTTCCGCTTATCCTTTTCAGGGTCACGGGGGGCGCTGGAGCCTATCCCAGCTGTCATAGGGCGAAAGGCGGGGTACACCCTGGACAGGTCGCCAGTCTGTCGCAGGGCCATACCCCATAGCATGTTACTCTGACATTAGTCATCATAAGGGAATTTTTTTAAACTGTCTTTGCAGCTGGAAACAGCTGAAAAGTTATTCATCACTCTCTTCATATTTACTTGGTCTCTGAAGAGTAGCTGTCTTTTGAAGCCGCAGGTTGTAATAACTTAGAGCAGGTTATTACATATGTTAATGACATATGTGGAATTCTGTGGCACCAGAAATTTAAGTTGTTCTGTCATTATTGGCTACATCACAAAAAATAAAAAAAACTTCCTGCTTCTGGTAGATTAAATATTTTAATTAGAATAAATATTTAATGGGAGTACATGGGTATAAATACATGGATTTAATAGTCTTTGAACAAAAATTCAGGTATGGAAATATTGAAAAATCACTATTTCTGGACCATGTTTGTATCTGACTTCTTGCATGATGAAGCTTTAACCTGAATGTGGATGGCATGGTGAACTGTTTTCACACACAGTGATTACTGCAGTGAAATAATTTAATTCATGTCATTTCAGATCTAATGTTGTGGTATACAGGATCAAAATTATATATAAAATGTGCCAATTTCCACAATCTTCTGAACCCAACTATATAATTTTACTTTGACATACAAATGAACGTATATCTAAACAAGTCTAGAACAAAATCAAAGAAATCAAGAAGGGTTTGACATAGGACTGAAAGCCAGAAATGTATTAGAATGGGTTGCTGGTTTAGCTCAGTGCATTGAAAGGGCGACCGCATACCACACGGCTGAGAGCGGCCGGCGCACGTTTGAGTCCGACCTGCAGCTCTTCTCTCGCTCTGCCCCTGCTTTCCTGTCCTTTAGACACTGTATCTGTCAAATAAAAGCTGAAAAAGGTCAAAACAAAAAATATTAGAAATCTGTACCACGGAGGTAAAATACTGACAGGTAGTTTGAATTCACACTGGCCTTACTGACATTTGTTTTAAAGCAGATTTGATCAAATTGCTTCCTTTTTCCTGTTTCAGGGAACTGCTATGTAACCACAAAAGTCTTGTGTGCCTGACACCAGCTATCATTTTCACAAATATTTTGTCACTAACTTTGCCCAAAAGCCGACACGAGCACTTTTTTTCTTTAAATACTGCTAGTAGGAAAATAAATGGCAACATTTGATCTTTACACTGATTAATCAACTAATCATTTCACTTTCACAGTTCCTGGGGAAATAATGAAGCTGACATATATTATAGCAGTCAGCAGGGGTCCAATAAACAGATTTTAACCCAGGGGTTAAAAAGGTCATGGTATTTATCTGGTTGTGGGTGTCAACCATGTTGGTTTTTCATGTTGTGTAAGGAAGCAATTTTATATTTTATCTTCAGATGTATACAAAATCAAAAGTAAATGCATGCAGATTACTGGCATTCTTTTTTCTTTTAATAAAATACCGACAGATGCTATTACCTGAGCTAGAATATGTGTTTATACCAATACTGATGCTTTTGCTGGGAATAAAATTGACACTTTAAAAAATTTCTTTACTGTCAGCAGAGTTAAATACATGTTTTGCTGCTTGCAGACCCACATAATGAGAGAGGAGAAATAAATGTAACACTTAAAAGCGATTCAAACACATTTCAGCAAAATGGCACTTTGCAGTTTTGTAAACACTAGCAGTGATTAAAAATGAATCAAAACAAGGGTCTCTTATCAAAATAGCACTGAGCAGACAAAGCTTTAAGGAGGAAACTGCCAGATGTCATATTCCTCCCTAACAAATAGAAAAAAGGAAGACTATGTGTCAAACACTTTGTCTTGTTATTCCAAAGATAACCACAGCCCACTCAAAATAGTAATAGGTCCATCAGTATCTGAATGTTGGCTTCTTTCACTCTCATCAGGGATTGATATTGGCGTGATGCTTAGTCACCTGCTCAGGTATCTGATTTAAGTAAAGGTACTGATTGAGCATTGTTCATTTGGTTTTTATGCATTCTTATTATTAGAACTATCAAAGCTTGGAAAAGCGGCACAGACCCAAAACCACTGCTGCCTGGCTCTATCCTCATTGTCAGTACTAGTGTGCTAGCTATCTCTCACAGAGGAGGAAGCATGTACTCTTCTTGATGTGTGCAATAAATCAGTCCCTGAGCTGACAGTCAGCACAGGGCTGATCAGAATAAGAGCGGTGGTTGCAGTAGGTAACCCAGTAGAACTGAAAATGCCAACGATGTATCCATTTCTGCATTTACTTTATACATCACACCCTTAAATCATTTTTCTGCTGGCTTCTGGTGATAATATCATCCTATTATATTTCATTGTATATTTCACAAAGTGCTTTAGCTTTCCATCAGGTTCTGAATAAGGTATTTTCTTTGCTGTTACAGACAGGTTACTGTTAAGTCTGGAAGCAGAAAATGACACTTTACTCTTGTTAAAGTAGTTTTAATGCGTTCTTGGCCAAAATTAAACACATTCTTTAATGTGGTTTCCTGTCTTTAAGAGCACATTCAGGAGCACCTCTAAAGTAAGAATATTAAATCACAACTATAGGACAAGCTGTAGTAAATAGTACAAATTCAGTGCATTAATTTAACATCAGTTTGTGTCGTTTTTGAATTTTTACCCTTTTTAAAAGTTTTAACAGGATGTACAAAAACCAGGTACATCTTCTGCCAGGGGAATTAAAAGGGTAAGTAGCAGCCAGGTGCTGCAAATCAAACGCACTCAATTAGTTTATTTTCAGCAGGTGTGACCACCTCCATAACAGCAGAAGTTTTGTCGATTTGTCAGAGCATTATGATATGCTGTGTGTAAACACAATATCACAATATCCTTAAGTGTGGATGCAAGAGTAATTTCAACCAAAGGTCAGACCTACATCTCAAACTCCACAGGCCTCACCAAGCATGTTAAATGTTAAAATCCATGACAGTACGATCAGAAAAAGACTGAGTATGACTTATTCGTAGAAAAATAGAGAGAGAGGTTCACTCTGAAAAGAGCATGAACATGATATCATGGCTCGGGTTTGCAAAGTTGCAGCTGAACAAATGAGAAGAAACAATGTTCTGAAACAATGGTAAATGGCCTGTATTTGTATAGTGCTTTTCTAGTCCCTAAGGACCCCAAAGCACTTTACACAACCAGTCATCCACCCATTCACACACACATTCACACACTGGTGATGGCAGCTACATTGTAGCCACAGCCACCCTGGGGCGCACTGACAGAGGCGAGGCTGCCAGACACTGGCGCCACCGGGCCCTCTGACCACCACCAGTACGCAACGGGTGAAGTGTCTTGCCCAAGGACACAACGACCGAGACTGTCCAAGCCGGGGCTCGAACCGGCAACCTTCCGATTACAAGGCGAACTCCCAACTCTTGAGCCACGATCGCCCCAAACAATGCTTCTTGGACAGAAGAGAGCAAAGTATTCTCTACTTTGCTTTTCTCTACTTTGCTCTCTTCTGCACAACGCCATGTTTGGCACAGCACCATCTTATGTAGCCGTATGTTTGAGTCAACTAACGTTTCTTTGTTTTCTTTCAGGAGTCGGGTGGCATCATCACCGGCGGGGAATGAGGCAAGACCATCATCAATGTAAAAGTTCTTTAGAACGAATTGTTTTGCCTCTGTGCTATGTTCTTCCTTTCCTTGCAGAGCTGCCCTTCTCAAGCCGTATATGGCAACAGCGGGAGAGGGGCTATTGGGGAATAAATGTACATTCATCCTATACTCTGCAATTTTTTTGGTGGGGTCATTGTCCTTGAACCAGGGGAAACGTAGGAAGTCCTGGTGATCCTGGGAGACCATGAAAAAATAGAACAACTGTTCTACATCGGAGCCAGAGTTTCCTTACGGAAGTGAGTGAGGACACCTAAAAGTGTATTATTTAAGTTAGGGCAACATAGCAGGATGTCATTAAGGGAGACACCATCATTCTTAAGGCTGGAGTTGAGCACTGCCCATACTTGACCTGGTTAACTTGGATGATACGCTCCAAAGATACAAATACCAGCACTCTTGTTCACCAGTGGGTAGTGGCACTGGTTCAGCATGACCTGCCTCAAAGAGCTTCTTCATAAAGGCAATCATATGTTCTTTCATGTCTGACCTCTTTTACAGCAAGTGTGTAACATCAAAGGATGGTTGACTGCTTGGGCTCAATTGTTGGTGAGTTTGCGCCTTGGTTGCCTGAAGGGTAGTGGTGCCACCCAACTATGTGAGTCATTCGTGAAAGCCTCCTTGTTCATTATTTCCAGAAAGACTTTGTCTTCCACAAACACAGCAGGCTTGTTGTCATGTGGTGTTTACTGGAAGACCCCTTTACCAAGGCTGTCTTTCCAATCAAACAGGTTTTCCAATGTGTTAGCACCTGGAAACTGAAGCTGATGCACTGGAGTGTCAAACTATTCTTTGATGTGGACACTGTTAGTGCAAGGGTCAAACAAAGATGTACGTCCACAGCCTCTTAATCATCTGCATGCGGCGCTCGATCCAGTCCTGCAGTTCTTCCTGCTGTCGGTGTCGCCACCTGCTCCCTCCACGTGGCCACCATCTCATAGTTAATTCATGATTTAACAAGATGAAGAAATATTGTTTCACATAGGGCAAGGTAGGTATGGAAAGTTTTGTTTTATCACTTAATAAATCAAATCATCATTTAAAAATCTAATCTAATCCTTACTAGGGTTTTCTTTTCTGACTACATGGTTCTTTCAATCTAAAGTTCAATTTGTCTTGAACATTTCCTATTGCTCAGTTTTTTCAGTGGGAAAATAACAAAATTACTTCTTTGGAGCCCCCTAATGCTTTGCACTCTGTACTTGTTTACTCTCCAATAAACATTATTCGTTGGATGACTTCTCTGTAATGGGACTTATTCAGGTGGATCGACTAAAGCCTGTAATTCACTGCATTCAAAGTATAATGCCTGTGGCTGTGTTAAGAGATGCAGGTGTTTAATAAATCCACAACAAAAGCCACATACAGTGTATACACTCCTGCTGAGTTGCTGTCTTCATGCTGCCACCACAAGCTGAAAATACAATAGAGGGCAATTAGGAGATTATAAAGCTAATAGTCACATGGGAAGTCGCAGTTAAAGCCAGACAGGAAATGATGGTTATCACAAAATATATAATGTAAATTTTCTTGAGAGTTTTCCAAACAACATAGCTGTATTTCTGTTAAACATAAGGAGGCAGGTGAGTTGTCATGGACAGTTTTTTTTGCCTGTCCCATTTGGTTCTTTAGCCGTCAGAATTGTTGTCTGTGGACCAACAAGGATACCCAATGGATTTACTTTGCCAAATGGATCATCACGGCCTTGCCGTATTGGTCCATTTGATCGGCCTTTGTTGTTATTATTTATTTTATTTTATTTTCAGTTGTTACAGACGGGACAGACATGACTGAGGGATAGGAAAGGGAGAAAGAAAGATGAAGGAAAAGAAAAAACAGAAGGGGAGAGGGACAGTGAGAAAGGAAACTTAAAAAGAGAAAGAGAGAGAGAAAAAACCTCCTGGATCACCTGTTGAGAGAAAAAGAAGAGAAAACAAGCAAAAGAAACAGAGCAACATACTAAACACAACACCATCATGTTAATCTAGCTACAGTAAGTGTAAACAGCAGTAAATACTAAATAATGAGTCTTGTTGTGTAGCACGCAGGAC
>NW_005187422.1:4049559-4050920 GCF_000239375.1 Pundamilia nyererei
CCTGTATTGTCTTTAGGGAGGCATCCTAACTTGTTAAGACACCACATGAAGAGGAGTTTTGAAAGTTAGGCTGAACAGAAGGCATCCTGGCAACTACCCTTAACCTCAAGCACCTTCTTTCATCTGCTGACACTTTGGTTTTAACATACAAGGTGGAGATGTGTTTAAATAGTTTCCTGCTTGTTGAGAGTGAGGGCCAAAAAGCACAACTGAGTGATAAACCACATCAGTACAGCAACAACAACAAGCCGGTTTTAATTATTTTAACACAAGTACTGATGAAACATTTAGCATGCACCTAGAGTCATTGTTTATGATCTACATGCCTAACTGACACCTCTGTTTAGAGAGAACTACAGGTAATAGTTTTATAGGTTTTAATTATCACAAATATTACGGGATCTTGGTTAACGCTGTTTCATTGCTCATAGAACAAGAATGCTAGTAGCTGGTTTAAACTGGGCAAACTTATTATGAGCTACATGCACCATCATTCTAATGTCAACCATAAATATACTGGATTCACTGGATCTAATTTGATCTGTTTCACTATGTTACTGAACAACATTTGTCAGCTAGCACTCAAACAAACAGTAGCTGATAGGAATATAAAACATTGTAAATGTCATGCCAGTTTCTTAAATATCCCTCGCATTCATCCTCTGAGGACCATGAATGTCTGTACAAAACTCCATGGCTATACAGCAAAAACTTGTAAAAATCTTTCAGTCTGAGCCAAAATGTATGCTTCTTGTGTAAACTGATTACATAAACTCTGGCTCTAGCACCTCATTAACTTTCCTTTTCATGACACGTTAGTAGGCTTGGCAGAAATCATTGAAAATGTAAGTTTTCTTCATTTTATTTATTTAAGTTCTTTTTACTCGTTTTCATCTCATATGTTGATGGTTTTGATGAATAAACTAATTTTAGTTTGTTTTATGTTGTATTTCTTGCTAAGACATCATTGTTAGGTAATTAGTGCTGCAGTAGGTATAACTGCTGGCGACAGGAGGTGTGTGGGACCAAAGATAAACATGTCTCCATTTCCAGACAAGAGAATGAAGTGAATACCAAGAGAGTGAAGAATATGACATATGACCTGGTAATAAATATATTAGCGGGTTACCTAGGCAAGTGAAGCCTGAAATGTCCTCAAGCAACCGGCCATCAGCTTCAAGCTGATGTGCGATGGGCTAATTGCTCCCAGTCTGGATGTAGCTTTAGGCACCACATGTTTTTAGCCACCACATTGAATTCAGTTCAGTTCAGTTTTATTTATACAGCGTCAAATCACAGCAGTCACCTCAAAGCTCTTTATATTGTAAGGTAGACGTTACAATAATACAACAGAAAAAACC
>NW_005187422.1:4051061-4059871 GCF_000239375.1 Pundamilia nyererei
GTTGTTGTTGTTGTTGTTGTTGTTGTTGTGTGGCTGTAGCTGGAAAGCTGCATCCAAGTGTTGTGAGAACAGCAACTGGAAATATAAAGTATTGAATGTATGAACTATGTGGTCCTGTCCGTCATTCCTGTTACAGACCCCCTGTGAGCAAGCACTTTGGCAACAGTGTGAAGGAAAAACTTCCTTTTAACAGGAAGAAACCTCCAGCAGAACCAGGCTCAGGGAGGGGTGATCATCTACTGCCACCCGTTGGGGTGAGGGAAGGAAGACAGTGACAGTTTGTTTATTTAAAGTGATTAACAATGTGCAAAACAGTTCCAACAAAGACGTGATTTCCTCCACAGTGAAGAATCCCAGCTCCTGGTGCAATAATCTGTCTTTGGATACATGATCTCTTCAGTCCCCACAGAAATATTTACTAAGGTTTGAGAGTTTTCTCCAACGAGGAAATGACAAGTCATGCCAGCGAGAACCGGAGGAGTCTGAATCAGTGCTTGTTGTTTTAAAAGTTCAAGTGTTCCTGTTTAGTCATATGATTTTTCAAATATTCTACTGAACAAACCAATTCAGACAAAAACATGATTTTTCAATGTTGTCACTTAAATGTAAACTGAATTTCCAAATGCTTTACTCAGCTTTTGATGAGTCTGCCAACACTCAGTCACAGAAGTCATGAGAGCGTTCACATTTATGCCAAGCAGATGAGGTGAAGAACTTATGATCATAAAGCGAAAAGCTCAGGCAGAAATACTGATGTAACCCCACTGCATCATACTTCAAGAGGATAAGCTACTGTACTAGTTATTGCATCATATTTCAGGAGGATGAGAAATGCAAATATGATGAAAGCTTGTAATTACAAAAGCTGATGTGATGATTTGTCATCAGCTACTTTTATCACCGCCTCACCAAGTACTATAAATTTTATGAATAAAAACAACAACCAAACAAAAAATGACAAAACAGGAAGAGTTTGTTTCCCATTGCACCATAAATGTTTCTATAAAAGTTACAACGCTATTAGCTGTAGCTAACGAATCAAATGCATCAGTCTTTTTGTATTTTTTATGAAACATGATAGACACAATACATCGGCTGAGATTTGCAGCGCATTACACTGTAAAAACAACATTAAAGGTGCATGACAGATTGCAGTAGAGATAGCTCTGCTCTTGTGCTACATATTCTACACTCATTGGCACATTTTTTAACCAGTGTTGCTTCACTAAACAACCACTAAGATCCAGTATTTAGAACAACTTTGGATAGAATAACATTAGCTTCCCAACTTGCAAGCAGTCTGACATGTTAATGTTTAACAGCTTTATGCTGACACTCAAGATCATTTACACACTAACAGTTAAACAAATGAGAACAGTCGTTATTTTTCTTGGACTTTAGAGGCTCCAGTGAAGTCTGAAGGAGGAATGGCAATGGGTAAAAATAATTGGTCTACATATGATGCTATAAGGGGATTCTGTCTTTTTAGTGATGTCTTTTGATTGAACATTGCACCTGTGCAACTGGCTGTTGGAATATGGGTTTTAGTTTAGTTTGAGTTTGGAGCTTTGCATTGCCCCAGATGAGGCTTCAAGCTGTTTGACAAAAAGCAGCAGTTGGTGACCATGTATATCCACGGAAACAAGTGGTTATCACAGTAGGTTCACTCCTTTTCCCGGGGCTAGGGAAACAAGCTGACAAGAAGTGATGATGAGTAGCAAGGAAGGGGCATAAATGGAGGGGGAAAGGACCCGTCAGAGCATTTGAAGTTT
Source organism: Pundamilia nyererei (assembly GCF_000239375.1). Classification (NCBI taxonomy): domain Eukaryota; kingdom Metazoa; phylum Chordata; class Actinopteri; order Cichliformes; family Cichlidae; genus Pundamilia; species Pundamilia nyererei. Next base: position 4,052,834 of record NW_005187422.1, read on the forward strand.
ATTGTCATTAATCGCTGACAAGAGAAAGATGGCATAGAGGAAAATAAATGACAGCAGCAATAATCTGATGGCATAAAGCAGAGGAGGTGACTATATCATCAATTTAAGACTACACTTGCTTGGCATCAGGAATTACACTATTGCTAGTGTGTTTCTGTTTCAACCATGTGGCTGAGGCTGCTGCTGCCTTTCTCCTTTAACTAAAAAAGGCATCCGAAGGGTGCAACAAGCTATTTACAGGTTTTTGCATCCTGCATTTTGAAGCATCAGAGTTAGCATTTTGCTGTAAAAGACAAAAGTAGGGTGGCTGTAGCTGAGGGAACAGAGCAGGTCATCTACCAATCTGAAATCTGGTGGTTCAATCCTTGAGTGCTCCAGTCTGCATGACCAAGTATCCTTGGGCAAGATACTGAACCCCAAGTGCTGTGATGTGTTAATCAGAGTGTGGATGTTAGGTAGAAAGCACTTAGACATAGAAACAAGTGCTTGTATCAAATGGTATAAAGAGCTTTGAGTGCTCAAGTACAGTAGAAGTGCTATATAAGAACCAGTCCATTTACCACTCAGGCTTTTAGGGATTCTTGGTATCTATTTATATATATATATATTACTAATTCTTACACTTTGCTTATCATTCTCTCTAACTGCTCTGTAGCTGATACAACTACTATTATTTTACGTCTATTTTTTCCCTCTGTCTGTTACACTGTCATGAACCGAGGTTCATACAAGAGCTGGACCCAAAAGCAGACTCAATGCACTCACTGAGAACTATGTACAAGACTTTATTTACAGAGGGAACGGGAGCAAAACGAGGATAAGTGAAGCTAACTGCTCTGTAGCTGATACAACTACTACTGTTTTATGTCTATTTTTTAAGAGTGAAGCAGGAGCCGGAGGGACCGGCACAGCTCATAAGGAAGGCTGTCCTGAGAGGCCGCGATCAGGACCCTGGGAGCTCTGTGACAGAGGGAGAACTTACTGGCAGGTAAGGGAGCAGATGATTTCCTTAATAAGAACTGACAACGGAGGTGAAACGAGGAAGCCAATGCTGGAGGAAATGAACAACAGGTGGTGAGTCCAGGGCGGGATAGTGCAGAGACCTATGCACAAGTTAAACTCGAAGAGTGGAGCGTAGACAACGCCTAGTTACCACAGTAGGTGAGTAAACAAACTAGGGATGAGTCCGGCTGTAACTGACAGTGGGTAGGGGTCGGGTGCGACGCAGGTGGCTCCGTCCAGGAGAGTAGCTATTGAACCATCCTGATAACAAAATGCAAAAAACCCTCATCTGCTCCCATGGACCATCACAGCAACCCCCCTCCCCTCAAGGGTTGCTTCCTGGTGGCCGTCCAGACCGGAGCCTGCGGAGAGAAGCGTGAAAATTGGTGATCAGACAGGGATCCAGAATAAATGACTGTGGAACCCAGGAACGCTCCTCCGGACCATAACCCTCCCAGTCCACCAGATACTACCTCCCCCGTCTGGCTTAAATTGGGAAATGTGGAACCTCGGAGGAGTTCTCCAGGATGCAGGAAGCTTTAGCCACACTGGCGCTGGACTGATGATGGTGTCAATCTCATACAGGCCGACGAAGCGGGGGACCAACTTGCGGGAAGGCAGCCCTAGAGGAATGTCCCTGGTGGGTAACCATACCTTTTGCCCCGGTATGCCCCAGTTTTTGGCATGTCATTTTCCAGGGCGTTGCTGCTTGACATGAACTCACCACAGCCAAAAATAATATTTGGGGTGACAAGAGCACCGGTGTGAAGGTGACTACTTGTTTCAACATTCATTTTCACCTTGCCACATTTGAGCAACATTGTGTAGGTGTGCAGTTTTAAGCAACAAAACACTTCAGTGATAAACTATGATACCAATGTCACAGTCTTCTGTTCATTACTGAAACCCATGAACCATGCATGCAGTTGCAGATTAATTGAGATGTAGACGGGATGGTTCCCATCCAGCATTGAGGGGGTGCAGTGAGTGTCATACAGCACTATTAAATCTTTCACTAAAACACTAAAAGCTTAAATCAGGGCTATTTAATCCCATTGTAAAGAATTTTTTAACACCCTGTCAGGCTCGGGAGAGGCACAGGATTAGATGACGCTTATAGGAGGAAATCACACAGTTCTTTGCAGAACACAATAGAAGTGAATTAAATAGCCACACAAAGTGAACGATAACACTGAGAGGAAAAGGGGTTAAGGAGGCGGATCACATTTATATCATATACTTTTTATATGTCCCCTCATTTTTGCCAACCCTAACCCTGCCTATCAGCAGTAACCTTGTGTAAGCTCTTACAGGGTTTGTTCATTGACAGGGTCCATTTCCTGCAGTCAACTGATCCTATGAGGCATCTGATAAAAAATTCATAGGCCTTCTGATTTAAGATCTAAAATAACAGACTACCTTAATATGTTGGAATCACTGCCTCAGGGCTGAAGCAGCGTGGAAACATTACCATATGGAGCTGTCAGCAGCCACAGCTTGTGGAATACATTTTGTGGAGGCTAAAATCACTTTTTCTTTCCAAATGCTTCTTTGTTAGATACAGCGTAAGTACTGATTTAGCTTGTAAAATAACTCAAATCTGAGCTTTAAGATGATGAGAACAATGAGAGAAATGAGCTATGGGCTTCTCTGATGCTCAACACATAAATCTCAATTTAAGTGTCATATAAAAAAATTGTGTTTTGAGGTAATACGGTTGTCAAGTAGTAATAAAAGGACAAGTTCTGCATAGTTTTGGCCATTAATAAAAGTGAAATCACATCCAAGTTGCTAGACCATAAAATAGACATTTTAAAACAAATATTATGCACTCCAGTTTAAAAGGGCACTCCACTGATTTATGGGCCCAGTTTTTCCAGTGTTCATCTGATATTTCTACTCTCACTCCAAGCTGGTTGAAGGCGACAGCAGGCCAGAATCTGGATATTCCTTCCTTGTAAGTTGAACTAAAAAACACATTTATTGTTGATTTTCTTCATGTGGCCTGTTTGTTTACCTTTGAATTAAAAGCACATTATTATCAGTCTTTAAGTTAGGCATTAAGCAAGGTGACACGATTAAACCAACAAAAGCAGTTTATATGAAAAGACTGCAAGTTTATAGGATCAATCATTAAAAAACTAAATTGCACAACCCTTTTCAATTCACTGCCCACCTGTTAAAAAGCACTTGCAGCAACACTGATCACTAGTTTCCATTGTTGTTTCCATTCCAAAACACTTAAATTAAATGCCTTTGTTTAATTTAACTAGAGTCACTTGTTTTTGAAGTAATTAAGATAAAAGTGAATTCTCTTTGCTCACTTCTCACCTCTTCTCTTCTATCTCCTTCTCCAAGGTCTTCTGACTAAGTTTCCCCAAAACCCCCCAACACCAATTTAAGTTTCTGGGAGACACCAAGTAGGAATTCAATGAGGGGTATTAGTTTAAATTTACTATCATTTTAAGTAATGCATAAAGTGACTCACAGTAATGATAAAACTTCAAGTTTCAAAGTGTGGAAATTTTTTATACATTTTCATATATATGAAGTTCTGATGAGATGCAGGGTTAGACTTCTCTGCACTTTTTTAGTGGTTGAGGTCAGAAGAGATTATACAATGTAACCAGTTTCTAGAAGGCTCACAAACTGTGTAGGCTACACCATTAGTATTCAGAACCACTGCCAGTATTTATGTATGTGTTCACTGTTGGATATTCTGCATGTCACCTGTGGCTTAAGCCTCCTACACTGAGTATCTAACTGCTAAATAGCCAGATTTTACAAAACAATGATTAGGAGAAAATCAGAGTGAATAAATACTTAGCAAACTTCCCGTATGAAATTTAAGGCTGAAAAAAAATGCAAAAACAATTTGTTGTTTAGTTTTTATTCTTTCTCCAGCCCGCATTTTGCCCCCTTTTGAGGAGAGTTGATTTATAATTGTTTATTATATATTAATGTGTCATCACTCTGTAAATGTACTGCATTAAATGAATAACTGTGTATATTACAATTTATGAAAGAAATAATCTTGTAATATGATTATAGTATGATACAGTTATGATACAGTGAATGATCAAGAATAATATACGGGGTTGTAATCTCACCTAATTAAATGAAAAAAACACTGCATGTTTCATGTACTCAGAACACACAGTAATCCTTGATAACCAACATCAGATCCATTTTAAAAATAAAAACATGAAAAGTAACAAAATGATGATGACGTTGAGGAAGAATATCAGATTATAGTATTATGGTATAGCACCACACCTAGAAGAGCAACATGTACATCGAATCTGTTGTTATTGTTATTACTGCAAAACAAATCATAATAATTATGATATATCTTAATAGTAATAATTTATTGGTATAAGTATGAAGTAGATACTATTAGACAGTAGGAAACAATTCAAACATTTCATATTTTTGTGTGCCTATGTATGCATGTATGTATTTGTACATATCTGTATTTCAGTGCCATGAAAACTGTTTGCCCTCCTTCTGATTTATATTTGTCACAATTAAATGTTCTAGATCTTGTAAGTCACTATTAAATGTGTTAATGTTAACAGTGTAAATAGTTTAACATAGCGTAAAACCATTCATGTGGGTTGGCCAACGTATGCAGTGTTTCCCACGATGTACTAAACATCAGCTCTTATACCGACTGAAGATTGGGTGCACTGAATGCAAGCGTTTGTTAACGGCTGCTGAGGAAGGTGGAAGGTGTTTTTACTCTCAGTGTCCACACATATTAAATGCACGGAAGATATTCTCTGCTGGTGTGGATCAATTAGCATTCTCAGATACACAATAGGGGACACCATTAGAGTCGGTGTAATCCAATAAAGGCAGTCAACAAAGGGCCTCCAGGGGAGAGCAGAAATGAAAATGGGTCTGATTTGCCATTACGTTCCGAGCTGATAGCAACACATAAATACACATGTACCACACACAGAGGCTCATTTAATTCATTACTAGAGCCTCAACATAGACCAGAGTCTCAGGCTGCATTTGCAATAGTGTTGTGCTGTTTAATGGTGTTGAACTGAGCCTTGGTACAATGTACAAACAGCTAATGGGTAAATCAGCATGCAGTCCTCTAAATTGTGATCACATAAAAGATTGAAGTTCTACTTGTGTTGCATTCTAATTTCAGGATACTTTGGTAGAATATCTGGTACATACCTGCTAGACATGTACTGGTAATGTGTTCTAGTATTGTTCAGATTTTACTAAGAAACAGATGTTCATTCATTCAGAAAAGTATCTAAACTGTGATTAGAAGTAAGGTTACAAACATTGCACTGTAAAGGTGCAATCATCTCTCAGCTTGTATCCCAGTATACTCTTTCTGAACAGCTGGTACTCCTACGGAGGCTTTGCTCCCGTCGAATGCTGCCTCTCGCTACATTGCATTAGGCCTGTGACAGAGTAATGTATGTGGTTTTATTTGTTAGACATGGTGATCTAAGTTTTTATTTAAACCTTGCTGCTCTCACAGATCATATTTTATATTCTGCTAAATAGACAAGGCTTGTGGTTAAACACTGTTCAGTGATTGGTAAGCGGGAAAGGATGTTTTTCAGGGAGAGAGGATGTCTCACATGGTAAAGTTATACTCAACACAGGTGGTCCACAGTTTTTTGTTTGTTTGTTTGTTTTTGCTTTTTCATTTAAAACCTGATGTATTATAAACAAAAACTTAATAACCACTGTTCTCAACATAACCTGACTCCGAAAAACCCCAACCAGTTCAACAAAGTTTGATGAAAGGGGTCTAATTATTTTTTATTTAATTAATTGGTTTGTTTGTTTGGAAGTCTGGATAATCCAAATACTATTGGGCCTAACACAGAACCCTTTGGAACTCCAATGCTAACCTTTTTGCATTAAGAAGACTCATTGCTCATATTAACCAAGTGCAATCTATCACAAAGTACAACTTAAGCCAGCACTGCTCAGTTCCTTTGCTTACAGTTATGTATTCTATTAAAACGTTCCAGTATTGAACACTGAGGTCTTGCAGGACAAACACAGAAGCCAATCCCCTGCCATAGGCCAGTGTTGTCTGTGCTATGATGAACTCTTTAGCTACACATATCTATTACCGTTCCTCCTCAACTTACCACACAGCTGATTTACAACATTGCTTCTTGACATGGTGGTTAGATTGCAAATTGGTGTACAATTGGCAAAGACAGCTGACTCGAATGAAGGCTTTTTAAATAATACTTTATTATAACAGCATTAAAAGACCCATTAATAAAGATAAATTGATCATGTTTAATATTGGGGGTTTAATTAATGGTAAGACATCTTTGAACTGTCTTGTAGGAATAAACATGCTGATGATTTGGAGGAAGTAATTATTGAGGTTAGCACTGTGGTTAGCTACTGTGATGATACATCTGTGGGACGGCTGTGATTATTGTTTTTGCATTCATGGTTAAATAGTTGTCATGAAGTGTACAAAGGCTGATTAGTAAAGTCAACTTTGAAATGATTTGTAATCACCCAGGCTCAAAATTTCACTGACCCTTAACTGTTGTCATAAAACTCTATTCTTGCAGCACAAAGCAGACGAAGCCTTCTGCTGTTGACTCTCCGAGCTAAAAACCATCAACAGTCAGTCTGTTCTTCCACATTACCTGCTTACACTTTTAGTCAGCTAAACTTTAACAACAAATATGATGTGAAGAAGGAAACACAGCTGTGTCTGATTACATCTGTAATTAGTCAGTTTTTAATTACTGTATCACAACAAATGTGTTGATACTAATTAAAGAAGTTCAGTGAAAGGTGATTTTTATAATCTGTCTGTGTATTATTTACTTGTAATGACTACAGAATTTTTCACCCGTTTAGGGTTTATGTTACACCGTCAGATCTTCTCTTACTGTAATGGAAACAATATAGTTCAATTTCACACAGAAAAAGGTCCACAATGACTTGGACACAACATGTGTTACGTTTGTTTAGAACCAATATTTTTTTATTGAACCTTATCCAAAATGCTTTTGTGAACTA
>NW_005187422.1:4061432-4062807 GCF_000239375.1 Pundamilia nyererei
CAATTCAATTCAATTCAGTTTTATTTATACAGCGCCAAATCACAACAACAGTCGCCTCAAGGCACTTTATATTGTAAGGTAGACTCTACAATAATACATACAGAGAAAAACCCAACAATCAGATGACCCCTATGAGCAAGAACTTTGGCGACATTGGAAAGGAAGAACTCCCTTTTAACAGGAAGAAACCTCAGGCAGAACCAGGCTCAGGGAGGGACGGGGCCATCTGCTGCGACCGGTTGTGGAAGAGAGCCAGAGATTGATAACAAGTATGATTCAATGCAGAGAGGTCTATTAACACATAGTGAGTGAGAAAGGTGACTGAAGAAGAAACACTCAATGCATCATGGGAATCCCCCAGCAGCCTACACTGAATACAGATCTTCCTTATTGAACTTATGCATAACCTTTGAAATGAAATAAAAATAAAAACTAATGAGAAACTATAAGAACTCTAGAGTGATTCAACATATTAGAAGAAAGGAAAGAAACAGAATGAAGCCAAAGTTTGCATAAGTGTTGAAAAAACTTCCCCAAAGGGTAGTTCAATCAGACACTGCAGATATATTTGATTTGCTATTAATTAAGGTGATGTGAAAAAACAACAACGGTAATGTGCTCAAATGACACATCAGGTCAATCACATTACGCAGCAATAAATTAAGTCCAATAGCAAATCAATTATTTAACATCCATATGGCACATATTTACCACACACAGAGAGCTTATTTGTATACAGCTTGATCCAAAGTGCTTTGTAAATACGGACTACAATACCCACTAAGATAAAGCACAGGCAGATTAGTCACACACTATGCCTCTGGCAGTTAATGACATTAAGAAGGGTCATTCAGTTGTCATTAAACTGGGAGAAGAGGCTTTTCACTCCCACTAACTGCAACAAATATAGTGGGCTTTTCTTTGAAACAAATAAATTAGACAAAAGACAATAAAAATAAGCCATGCAGATGTACGCGTGAAAGGTCATTATTTTACCCCAACACGTTAGATGGAGCCTGTAGCAGCAACTGAAATGACAATGTTTAATTTATCAACACTAGGCCAATAAATCAAGTCAGTTTGAGTTATTGGAGAACAAAGTTTACATGCACACATTTGGATGATAGAAGCAAATGCTAAAAAGCCAGCAGGTTTGGTTTATGTGAAAAGAAAAAAGATTAGCTCTTCTGAGTGTCCTTACCTTAAAAATAAAGAATGAAATTGAAATATGTTATTAAAACTAATTCCCAACACTTACCCCAAATTGAAACTTGCACCAAGGGAGTAGCACTCCAATTTCGTTGTACTCTGTACAATGACAATAAAGGCTATTCTATTCTATTCTATTCTAAATTACCCCAAATCTTGAAACACA
>NW_005187422.1:4063205-4064918 GCF_000239375.1 Pundamilia nyererei
GCCATGATCAAATACAGCCCTGTGACTGACTGGTGACCTGTCCAGTGTATGAAACTGTATTGAAAGCCAAAATTGACAGGAAAGCCTTGCACACCCAGACACATCTGTGATGTGACACATGTGATATGTCAGTTATACATGGGTGTGGCACATGAAGCTATGGCTTTTCAGATGTAATACATTATGAATCTTAGCACATCAATGATACTAATGCAATACATCAATGAGGAGTCTAAGGAGCTTGGAAAGAAAAGCATCCGGACTTCTTTAAGTTTCCTTGAAGACGTTTCACCTCTCATCCGAGAAGCTTTCTTGTTGTTAATAGCTCACTTTAATTATGTTACAGTTACATCCACTTGGATTTACAACCCATCGTAATCTGTCAAATCCCTGGTGTGCATTCTGAGGCATATTACCTAAGTTCCTGACTTAATGATACTGAGGTCTTATCCGGGGAGACTGCACACAGAAACGCTGTCATAAATGTACACCAGAGTCTTTAGTGAGTTTCGCTGTGCAGCAATTAAACGAGGAGAGAAGGAGGGGAAACAGTCAATATTCTTACTGAGAAGAGAGCACAGTGAATTAAGCTCCAGCTTCTGGCTTCTCATTAGCATTTTATTATACTGCTCCATCACCATGCATGTAGCAACAAGGCCGAAAACCTCACCAAGACCTTGAGCTGCACTATTTTTCATGGTGGGTTATGTAACACTCATGACACTGTGTGTTCTGCTCAGCTTGGTGAGAGGCAGAGTAAGCACAGAGGACAATCCATCAAAAATCCTTTTCTTAAAACCCCTGCAAGTAGAATTTAAACCCTTAAATGGACCTGCCTCTAAAGCTTGTGCATACTAAAATGTTAATGTTAGAAACTTGTCTCCAAATGTTGTGTGGTGGTCAGACATGCTTTGGCATGCTAGGTCTCAGATTAGACAGCTTTACTGCTTTTAAAGTAGTCAGCAGGACAAAGTCACCTTCAATTATCAAGCTCAAGAAAAGATTCTGGAGAAAATAACACCTCATTTCCCACTGATATCTGTTTCTCCACTTATCACTACCTTTGCCTGCTCTGCTAAAAAGACATGCAATCTACTGTTTACCCTATAAGTAAACTATAAATACATCGCAGAGTATTGCCCAAATATTCTTGACTTTAACTGTAGGGCTAAACTGTAATCTCAAAATCAATACAGCTTTTAAAGCAATGAAATCTAGCTGAGGAAATAATGGTATGGGAAGACAAGCATCAAGAGCACAAAGCATTCTTGGAAGCTCCTTGTGTGAATGTTTGACTTTGATGCTGAAGAAATCTTAAAACCACTTCAAGGTCATCTCCTCCTCCACTTCAGGGCTGTTTCTACTACTCCTACTTTATTTCGATTAACCCTAAAAGTCAATTACATCTGGTTAACAGGTTGGTTGGTGAGCAAATGATGAATGTTGATGATTAAATTCCAGTTGGTCACACAGCACCATGGAGGAAATATTCATTGTGTGAATGTCAACAAAAGTCTTACTTCTGACATCATGTGCGGTTTGTTTGGATAAAAGAGTGATGCCTGTTCTCTTCACATGTCTGTAGGCCTGCAGTTTCAGCATTTCAAATTAACTCTACATGAATTGGGACAAAGTGTGACTACTTCAGAAATGTCCCAAAAATCAATGTTAAATACACGTAGACATTGAGGGCTAGCAGGAGGGACCATGCGC
>NW_005187422.1:4073493-4074536 GCF_000239375.1 Pundamilia nyererei
ATACATAATCTAATCTGGTGGATCACGCTTCACTTGGACATGAAACTGCCTCTCAGTCAATTGTGCAACTCCCTGTAAATAATTAATGGACTAATTATAAAAATGGTAATTCCTAAACAGTTAGTACAATACTATTGTTAAACTGCTTTAATTAAAGCTGAACATGTGGACTTCAGTCACATTTTCATTGTTTGATCTAAAATCTACTCTGGCTGTGTCATGAAGGAAAGTCACACAAAATGTGCCACATCCTTCAAATGCTTATGGACGTAACTGTGAAAAGGGCAGTGAAGATTAAGCTATGGAGGGGGAGGAGAGAGGAGGGCAGACCAGAAAGACAGAGATAGCAATTGAAAGGCACCCTTGGGCAGGAAGTAACAGTCTGTGCTAGAACTTGGACAGATGATGTTCAGAGGGAAAAACAAACATAATAATCAAGTAACATTTTAATTAAACACACAAAAAGAAGGCACATGTACTTGAACAAAGACTTGACTCCTCTCAGCATAGCACATTTCCTCACATGCAACGTGCAAATCTTCTTTTTTCTTCTGGATCATTTAAAAAGGAAGCACAGCGTTTGTTGTTGTTTGTCTGGTTATTTTTAAAACTATATTTTCCATGTGATTTATGTGATCCAGTCACATACTGTAGGTATACACAAAGAAGATCATAGCTATCAGGCATCATACAATAAATCATAAGCAGAGTCTGACATCCTTAAAAACATGTTTAACAAAACTTTGCTCTATCCACACAAAAGTAGTGCACAGACTTGGTAGGGGGATTATGTTTTTTTCTTTGATATGTACAGTTCAGTGACAGCTATCAGCTACAGGTGCTTGCATCGGCACATTTGTCAAAGCAGTCACACCCCTGACTCTAATCCTTAATAGATGAGCTACAGAGCAAAGCTGTTTTTGTTCCAGGTTGAATATCTTCTTATTTTTTACAGAAAAGTTGAACACTTTAGTATGAAACTCTGCAGGCTGTATTACTTTCAGCTACAGCCTCCAGTGGCCTCCTAAGGAAAACTTTTGACA
>NW_005187422.1:4076511-4078021 GCF_000239375.1 Pundamilia nyererei
TTCATGCTGAATAGTGCCAACAATGTGCATGAGAGCATCAGAACTGGACTACGGAGCAATGGAAGAAGGTGGCCGGGATCATGTGGATTGCCTTGTGTGTATATGTGTATGCATTGCTTACCTGCAGAACACCTGGCACCTAAATGTGCATTCACCCTTACATGTAAATGGTATTCCCTGATGGTTGTGGCCACTTTTAGCATGATAATGTGTACTGCTAGTTTAACAACAAGTTTGAGGTTGACTTGACCTCCAAATTCCCCAGATCTCAATCCAAATCAGCATCTGTGTTGGACAATCAAGTCTGATTCATGGAGGGCCCGCCTCACATCTTACAGGATTTAAAGGATCAGTTGCTAACATCTTGGTTGCCAGATACCACAGCACACCTTCAGAGGTGTATTGGAATCTGTGATGGGTCAAGGGACCAACACAATAGGCAGATGGTCATACTGTATTGCTATGCATACATTTGATGTGTCACTGACTCTTTTTCTGCACAAAAGTGATCAATTGAGGACTGCCTCCAATCAGAGACATCCTCAGAAAGACAGGTGATAAAGATGTTGAATGATTGTTAAAAAAAAAGATAATAATTTGGTAGTAAAGTGCAGAACGGGTGTCGGCTGCTGTGCATAAAAAAAATTAAAAAAAATCAGGCATCATTCTGTCATCATGCACTCAATTTCAAAGTGCCCAAAAAATTTAGCCGACAATGTTTTCAATTTTTTTTAAGAGGAATATCTCAAGAAAAAAGCGACAACTCATACTCTGGCACGGGGGCCCAATCTCGGGCCAAATGCTTCATTTGAGGTTTTGGGCAGTGCTCTTTTAGTGGCCCTCCAACTTTTATAGCAGCATCATACATGGTCAAAGTCTTCTTCAAGGGGTGCCGGGTGAATTTTGTTGTGTGAGCTCTTGTGATATCCTTTGAATGGGCTGATATAGGAACAAACTATTGAATAGTTGGCTAGTTAATCTCCTGGTTCAGGCTCATCTATCTGGGCATAACGGAAGTAAGGGCACCCATAACGGAAGTAAGGGCACCCATAATAAATGAGGGAGGGTGATGGGCTCAGGTTGTTCAGGAGAGTCTGTTAGAGACAACCAGGTCTTGTGATCCTGCTGATTGAGTGTAGCTATGCTAGATTGTTATGATCTGTCCATATAATGATGTCCATAAAATATATGAATATATATGGACATCATTATATGGTCCACACATACACATACACACACACACACACACACACGTATAAATAGTGTTACGCAGAGAGGTGTGGTGAGGTAGAGTTCCACCAAACCGTCCGTTTCTGGATGGTAGGGAGTAGTTCGAATACCTTTTTCACCAAGTTGGTCATAAAGAGACTTTATCAAATGTGACATAAAACTGGTACCATGACCTGTCAGGATCTCCTTTGGAATGCCAACTCTGGAAAAAAAGGTCTACTAAGCATCGAACAATGTGTTTGACCTGCAGAGAACGCAGTGGATAAACATCCGTGTTAGA
>NW_005187422.1:4079146-4081239 GCF_000239375.1 Pundamilia nyererei
TTCTTTTCCATCGTCCACGTTGCATGCTTTCTTAAAGAGAGGTTTTAAAGATGGATCATTTTCCTGTCTTTCTCTAAAATTATTGGGAAACTCCCACTGAAGATCAATAGGTGGAGACATTGGTAAGGTTGGTTCCGGAAGTTTTGCCCTACCCCTGTTGTTATTTTTCTCCTGCCTGCGTTGTCGTTTTGTTTTCCTGATTTTACTCCTTACTTCAAATAAGTCATCATCTACATCTGGCAGTGGTTCTAAACCCTTTTCATTGAACGAGTGACAACAGCACAAGAATAGGCTTCAGAGTTATTGTGAACCAAACTGTCTAAGATTGGTAAGTCTTCTCCCAGAATGACATCATGCTAACTGATCCAACACTCCTACAGTTAACATAAATGCTTGGCCCTCAACTTCAATAGTGACATCTGCTGTTGGATAATCTTTTTGACACCCATGAACACAAGTAATATTTACAGCTTTGTTAAAGTTAGGTAATACATTGCTCAACATAGAAGATTTAACCAAGGTTTGTGAGCTACCAGTGTCAGCAAGAGCCTTTACTGTATGGCCATTTATTGAAACATCTACCACATGTTTATGTGGCACTAAACCATCATTAGTTCACCCTCAAGACCTGTGGAGGGAACTACACACAACTCTACTGACTTTGGTTTCTTAGGGGACATAAAGAAGCTTTATGAACAGGCTGCTGACAGTAATAGCAAATGAGGTTGTACCTTTGACTGCAATGTATAGCCTTCTTACCACCCCTAGTGTCCAAGCTTTCAACACTAGTCACCCCTGGAGGTTTTACCTCCACAAACCTTGGTCTCCCCACAGTCATCTTTGACTTAAAGGTTCACGATGAGCAGCTAGGTAACGTTCAGCTTCCTCTCCTGTCTTTGGGTTGTTCTCCTTCACCCATGTGCAGACGTCTGGCTGCAGCGCGGGAAGAAACTGTTCCAAAATAATGGTTTCGCCAATCTCTTCTTTGCTCCGACTGTCAGGACGCATCCATCGCTTATAGAGTCCCTTTATCCGATTGTAGGTTTCACGCACACTCTCTCCCACTGGTACACTGGTGCTCCGGAACCGGTATCTGTAGGTCTCCTCTGTTACATTAAACTTGGATAACACTGCAGTTTTAATGGCCTCATAAGAGTCAGACTGTTCTTCATCCATGCCAGCATAAGCTTCAAGGGCTTTTCCAGTCAATAACGTGACCACTCTAGCCGCCCATTCCACTTGTGGCCATCCCCACGTTTTAGCTATGCGTTTGAATCGTACAAAGAAACTTTCAGAATCCTCACCTTCCCTGAAGTCAGGTATTCTTGGCTCACCTCCACGGTGTTTGTCTGCTCTCTGCACTGGAGCAGGTTGAACAACATGCATTTGAGGCTGTGCATGCAGTGGTTGAGATGGAGGAGGCAGCTCAGCTTGGTGCTCAGTGGCTCCGTGAGGTGGCTGCACAGCTGATAGTGGAGCCAGTTGCCCAGCCTCTTGCTTTGGGAAAACAGCTGCTGTAGAAATGTCTCTCCGGACAGAAGGCTGAAGTTCAGAATGTACATCATGTTGCAGCCTTGGTATATTGTCACTCAGTTGTTTAATCTGTTCAAACAGTATTGCTTCTGTTCTTTTAGAATGCCGCATAAATTCTCTAATTTCATCAAAGATATCCGGTTCAGAAAGTTCTTTACTCACGACACCAACTGCAGTCTGCTTAGGTCATACTACTGGTTCAAAATCAGCCTCATCAGCCATTGCTCCTTCAGGTGGTGGACCTGGCTCAATTGTTAGTCCTCCTTCTCTTTCTTCCATGTCCCACGGTTTCTTCCACATCCTACACCCCTCACTCAGCGTGTTCTCTCCCTCATTCACAGGCGTAACCAAATCCCACTCCTACACCACTGTTACGCAGAGAGGTGTGGTGAGGGAAACATCAGTCTTCACTCTATCTTAACTGAAGTAATTACTTTATTGTCTCTTGCCAATATCATGCACATACAGACAGCATCTTCTCAAAATTGCCCCCAATCCATTTCCTGCCCACTTTAAATACTCTAAAGACCACGCCTTCTCAATTCAGACTGGCCTATAAA
>NW_005187422.1:4081651-4091564 GCF_000239375.1 Pundamilia nyererei
ATAACCTGGTCCCTCCAGCCAATGCCTCTACTAGGCTAACATTAGTCTTCGAGAGGCAACAAACTTGTTTACAGAGAACTGGTGACCAACTAAAGGTGATTACAACTGAAATTGAAAGAGCAGGATTACTTTGGTTTGTAGGCTGAAAAGTTTCAATTTTTTTAAACTTGTGTCTCAGAGCAGCTCCAACTGTACCACTGATTCTGTGTGCAGCATGCATAGAGTGCACATGAACGGTGCACACACATTTCACTTCATCAGTCACACAGCAGGCACAAAGTATAAACACAATCAATCACAACACAGGCCCAGCCCAAATGGTTAGTGACTGATGAATGAAAGAGAAGGCTGTTAGCTGGAAGCTATGCCACATTATGGATTAGTTTGAATGAACACGAACAGCTCGCACCCATCGGAAGGTTCCTCCACGGTGATTATCGTTAGCGTGATTGATTTTCCTTGTGAAATACGAATCAGGTCTATGACACACTGAAGTCCCATGGCTTCGTAGATTCTCAAAACATAGGATTGCAACACAAACTCTCACTGATCCCGTTCAGCTCACACAGAGAGAAAAATCACACACACGCACACACATGAACACACTCAATGTATATTTTCATTAGCACTTCCCACTGTGCTAAGACCAGGCATGACTGCATGACTCACAGATCACAAAATGACCATTTGGCACATTTTTCATATAATCATTATTCTATTTAGCTTCGTGTTCAAGCCTTTCACACCAAATTTAAAAAAGTAATTAAATGCCAAGAACTGAAGCACTTCAGTGTAAGTGTGTAATGAGAAATCATTCACATTAAGAGAGAACAATTTTTATTATTGTTTTATTATCAAATTGCTTGTGTAGTTACTCAATAATTGAATCACCCAGCGCTGTTATCTATTTTGAATAAAGTAAAATATCTTTATTGTTTTGCAGGAGAGATAACTAAATTCAGTTTCCAGCAGAGTCCATTAACCACTTTTGGCTGGAGCACTGTACTGTCTTTATTAGGCCACATTAAATTTAGTGGCATCTCTTCCTTTTTATGAGTCAGTGGAACAAGTCATTTGTCACACTTTCCTGTTTCAGATTTAAAAAAAACAAACTGTAATATTAGACAAAGGTAACTCAACTAAACACAAAATACAGTTTTCAAATGATGATATTTTTTATTTAAGGAAAAAAGACCTATCCAAAGCAAGCTGACCCTATGTGAAAACCCAATTGCCCATTAAACGTAATAAGTGGTTGTGCCACCTTTGGCAACAAGAGCTGCAAACAAGTGTTTGTGATAACTGGCTATGAGTGTTTCACATCACTGTGGTGGAATCTTGGTCTGCTCTTCTTTGCACAACTGCAAGCAGGATAAAGTAGCAAAATAAAGAATAAAGCTAGTGTAGGCTACATTGTTAAAACCACAGGCCACGGTGAAAGCCTTATAATGTGAGGTATTCCGACAGATTTTTTAATATAAACTAAGTTAAAGTAAAATAGAAAATAAAACTTACTGTCCATAATGGAGAGCAGTTTATTCAGTGACCTTCGACCCCTTGTTCACTCAAATGCCTCCAAATTCTGGCCAATGAAGATCCTGCACACTTCGATGGGGAATTTTTTGGCAAACTGGATTTGCAAAGAGTAAAGCTTCCAGATAACGGCAAGATTTGGGGCACTTTTTATGGTATTCTGTTGTAGTCATTAAAAAGCATCATATCAAAAACACAGGCTTCTTACTGACAGGCTGGCCTGACCTGCCAAATAAAACCAAATGCTTTTCTTTAATCAGTGACATTTCTTTCCAATGACAATAGACTGATTGGATGTACAAAGCAAACATATTGAGGAGCTGTATTTTTCTCATCTCATCTCAGTCTGTTATACTGTATTGGTATATCTTTACACTACATAAAAGGAAAACAGTCGTTTTGTATAATTCTTACTATACGATGGTTTGACTGGTCAGGTCTGATTGGGCTGAGCTAATTTAAATGAAGTAAAATCAGTCGGACAACCATACACTGGAAAAAATACAACCAGGTCACCAACATTTAGTTTAATTCTCTTTTTTCAGTCTTTTTCCACGTCATTACTGTGTCCTCACTGCTCACCATTCATCAAAATTTCAGTTTAAGCTAAAGAAAACCCCCAAACCTTAATGCTGCCACCACCATGCTTCACCATTGGCAGGTTGCTCTTTTGGTGATATGTAGAAATGTTTTTGCTCCGTTGCTCCTAGTATACCATTTGGAATTATAGCCCCCAAAATTAACCTGAACATATTTGCTGCTTTTAAAAGACTTGATGTGTAGCTTTGTGTGGTTTAGTTGTGTATGGATGTTTTGCTTCCATCTTGAAACCCTAAAATACTGAGGCTGCTGTCACATGTAGGCCTTTGGGTACCCTCCCTGAACAAGTTTAGTCTTTTCTTTTCATCAGTTTTGGAGGGATGTCTAGTTCTTCACTTGTGGATTACTGTAAAACCATGTTCCATGGTATATCTATAACGCATTGAAAAATCTTCATTACCCTTCTCCTCACCTCCTTGAGTGGACTTTTTTAGATCCACTGTATGTGTATCTGCCTTATTATGCTTCGCTGGCTCCATGTAGCATCAAATTTATTCTGCCACCTTTTGTGAGAATAGTTTTTCTTGCTATTTCAGTACCAGTCAACATGCCTTGTCCTTTGGCATCCTGTTTTTGTCTGCATTTGGTTTTTCCCATTGAACATGAACTCCAGCGTGAAAATAAAAAATAAAAAATAGTTCTAACCAAGATTCATGGTGTTTAGTACATCAAGATTTGGGGACTGAAGAGCTGAATGCCCACTAGTGTCATTAATAATTGGTAATCCATCTTTCCAGTTTAATGGCCATCACAGATAATTGGCTACACTTGCTGTTTGATTACAACTCAAGGCTCAACATCATGCATCACTGTGTAAAGCAAAAGAAAACATCCTTAAAACAACAGTGACACATGCACAGTCAACGTGAAAAGCAAACTGTTATGTCTCAAGACCTATTTTAATCAAAACTGAGTGCTCTCTGAAATATCTGGAACCACTGGAAACAACAGAAATGAAGTTAACCATGAAGTAAGACGGCAAGTTTGTATGTTTCATTTGTTTTTTCAGTTCCCGCAACGCATCAAGACCTGTTATAAGCAACCAGCAGTTTTTCCCTCCCTGTGCATCAGTTCACTATTAAAAAGTAGTTTATACCATGTACACCGTTACAGTAATGTCAAAGCTGTAAATGTTTTTTCCTTCCCCCACACCAGAAGGAATGTTTTAAATGTTACAGTGCAAATGTCACAATTACATCAAAATAATATAATGATTAATGGCTGAAATCCACACGGCTATTTTAGTTTCAGGGGCTATAGCTCACGTCTCGCTGTCATGCTGTAATGGATTACAGGGACATTTGAACAGAACAGAGCCATTGTTAATGTTATTAGTAACAGCTGTGCTTTTCATAATGACAGGTTCTGCTTTTGGAATGGAGTATTTCATCTAAATTCAACTCCAAGTACAA
This sequence comes from Pundamilia nyererei, assembly GCF_000239375.1. Taxonomy (NCBI): domain Eukaryota; kingdom Metazoa; phylum Chordata; class Actinopteri; order Cichliformes; family Cichlidae; genus Pundamilia; species Pundamilia nyererei. The sequence continues at coordinate 4,085,197 of NW_005187422.1, forward strand.
GAAGAATAGCATCTATTCCAGTATTTATTATATGATACAACAAAATGTCTCTTCCATTTTTACAAAGCCCACTTTAAATAATAAATGAACATCTTTAGGTCAGCCATCCAAAGGACTAATGAGCTCCTCCCAAGGTGAAGTGTCCACTGTCCACCAGATCATTTGTCGACAGTTCACAAGAGTCACTGATTCTTCTGCATCACTGGTCAGAATTTAATCAAACGTACACACAAAGATCACTAATGGGTCTTCATCCCATTCGTGATCAAGGTCAAGATCATATTTGCTGTTTTACAGGTGCTTTTCCCTTTTACATGAATCTGTATTCCTGAGAGTATTGATTTGAATTGAACATCTACATGAAATGACTACGTGTGCCCACCTGCCACCTATTCATTAATACCATCATTAGGTTTATTTATAGCTGCTAAACCTATTGGTGTGATAGCTTCAAACATTATGACCTTATCCGCGACCATGGAGGGAATAGTCTATTAAATAATAATTGTTTGACTCCTACAATAGGACGGTATGGTTGGGATCTTCATATCAACTTCATGCTAAAATGCCGAATATGGTCAATGCAGTGACATGCTGATGCTTTTACATATGCTCATGTTTGCATATTTGTGCATTTAGAACCATCGTGTTCTAAATGTGTTCATTTATTGAAATTATAAACTGCACATAAAGTGTTCAGTGATTCAGTGAAGTTTGCATCCTGTTACAGTCTTTGAATATTTCTTGGTTTTCAGTTCCATCTTTCCCTCCTGACTTGTACTCGCTTGTCTGTTTGTCAGTGATACTTTTCTTTCAGTTATACAGAGTTGAAAAGCTTCTCCTCTGTTTGATTGCAGTTTATACTCGCTTGCCTTTGTTCTGCTTCCACATTTCCTGATTGTTTGTTCACACCATATGTCTGTTTTCCCAGTAAGCTCACTGTGCATATCCAGCCATGTTCGCTCACTCATTAACTGTCTGTGTTTATAACTTGAGTTACATTTAGTCTACATTAAGTCTTCAGCCTTTGTGTGCAGTACAGGTTTTTTATTTATCTCGTAGCTTGATTTCTGTCCATGTTTAGTTTTTTAGATGGTGGTGTAATTAGGTACTCGAACCTCAATACATAAGCAGTAAATTAGCTGTAATGTAAATGCAATGTAAATCGCCCTGACCAGAGTACTCAAGTTCTGATCTGGCATTTTATAAATAATTATAATAATAATTAATTAAATAAAAGTATAATATAACCTGGTAGATAAGGTAAGGGTTAGGGTAGGCTGGTGATTCTCAGCTTGTCTGGGTGGAGTCTTTCTTTCCTGGGTTTTGTTTCTCTGTAACCTGTTCTACATTGTTTATTGACACATGGTGTTTAGGAACAAGCCTCACTCTGACACATATCGTACTGTGCTAAAGTCTCATTTCTAAAAAAGTATTTAACTAGTTAAATGAGAAACAGGTGTAGCAATTTATTCAAACATCTGCTGATATACACAGAATATAGTATATAGGGTAAAAATAGACAAAACAAGCTTGAAAGTTGATATTTGGCATAACTACCTTCAACACCCAGAACCATGTTTTAGCTATGTACTGCTACCAGGAGTCAGCATCAAATATTTGGAAGAACATGTAAAATGGGCTCCTCTTGTTTGAACTCTGTGACCCCTTTCCTGAGGACTCACTGGACATTACAGGCGCAGTTGTCCATTTTGTGAATGTTGGTTATTCTAAATGTCCGCTGACAAAAACGATCCAGAGTGTGCTCTTGCCAATCAGTGTGCAGTTTGTGGTCACCCTTTTTTCATCCAGGACTACATGCAAACGTTTGTGTGGAGGCAATCGTGCACTATAAGTTCTGCTAAGAAAAGCATGTCCCAGAAACATCCATTATTGTAATTCTTCTATTCATGTTGGCATTTTTTTTGTACTATTTACTGCTCTAGGTAGTAAATAGTTTAATACACAACCTTCAGCTGTTTATTATATTTAGCAAAAAACCCCAAAGAAAACTTCCTTTAAGCTTCTTTACTTTTTTATTGCACACTTTTATTAAATCACAATTCATATTTGTTTGTTTTTGTTGTTGTTTGGTTTGGGCCAGAGGATCACTGCCTTACACATCTTTAATTCTGTTTGATGAAGAAAGATAATTCTGCCGCGGGTCAAAACATGATCCATGCTGCAGCTATGATGAAACACACTGCCTGAACTCTTGTCTGAAGAAAACCCTACAGAGTGGCGTCTCTTTGTGTTGCGCTCCTCTCCTGTCAGGAATGAGAGTGTTGTGGTGACGTGGGAGCAGCTGTCAGATGTGTGGCTGGATAAGAGGAAATTGGGTGCACGCTGTGACAGCGTATTGATGTCCGTGCTGTGGGGGTCTACCACTCCCTCCCGTGGCTCCACAGCATATTCTCTGTCAGGACCATTGTGCTGTGAGTGGCAGTGGTCAAGGCTCCTGTGGGAGGCATGGGTACATGCTAGGGCACACAATTTAAATCCTAGGACAGTGACAGTGCGCCGCCATGAACAGAATGCTGTGAGCTGGTTTAAAGCTAAATGATATTCAAAGTCAGTTTTTTCTCACAGCTGCACAAGAACAACCAACTGTTACAGATGATTGCCACAAAACATCTCAAAAAGCTTGGTGGTGACTTAATCTAATTCAAGTTAGGTTGATTAAAATATAGACTAATTAATTTAATGATAAAATAATTTGACCTGAGTTAGCCAAGTAATATGGTATCTAAGACTGATGTTACCATGGTAATCATCATTAAAATTGTCTTTAACAAGGATAAATGAACAAAAAAGCTAAAAGAGGGAAACATTGTTCATCATTTGTGGCTTCTGCTAACGCCATCATGTTTATTATAATGAGAAGGGAAAGAGCCTCAGTTCTTCACTAGGAAATATACAGCGAGTGAGGACAGTGAGGACATCAGCCACTGTTGTTAGCTCAGGAAACGTTCCACAGTCTGACTGAAGAATTCATCTCTTAACACCAACCACGTTCTTACAGCTAAACCACACTGAGTTACACTTCGGCTCCATTTTATTCACAAGCTAAACAAGCATAGTTTAATCATTGATGACTTTGTCATCTGGAGTGAACTCAACTACCTCCGCATCAGCACCAGTAAGAAGACCAATGAGAAGGAGATGGTGATTGACTTCTTGAGGAAACAACCACCCAGGAATTTCATATCATCGGTAGTCAGACTGGACAACATCCACACATAAACAATACTGTTTAAAAATACTTGCATATTAGTATCACACTACTGCACTTTATGTACATATAAAAAAGAAAAATCTTGGTCCATTTTGTGCTGCAATAACACGTGTTCTCTATGACATCAAGACTACCTCTCCACTCCGTTACATATTCCATATGTACGGGGTATGACCCCCTTGGTCGTGGCATCATACCCCGTACATATATGTAACGGAGTGGAGAGGTAGTCTCTCACTCAGAGAACCAAGGTGACAATGTAACCATACGATTTTTCCCAGCGTGGGATCAAATTAAGTCTGTCTATGTCTAGCTGACTATTTGATATGCAGAAACAGTCATTCACAGGAAACAGGGTGCTAGCCTTTGCTTGTCCTTACCGTGCTCAGATTTATTACTTATTGTGTAAAATATCTCCAAACTGTCCATGGTATTAGTGTGGTCTTTAGAAAATCAATATACCAAACAGTATACCAGTATCTTGAGCCAAAGACGTGTGTTGGAGCAATTCCTTACACAGGGATTCTTGCTCCAAGAAAGACTTTTGTAAATAGCCCCTATCTTTATAGATTTGAGTAAGTTCACCTCTCTTTAGCCCAGTGAAATGTCATTAGTCCACTGTATTTGCATATATTATTTTCTGATGTGCAGCAGCAACACTAATGGGAACAAGAAGTGCTCCGAGAGCACAAACTGAAATGGCTCAGGCTCTGGGCAGTACTTACTTCAAAGGGAATTTTTAACGGTATTGTATTTTATATCTATTAATTTAGTTTTCTTTGTTCTTCTGAAATGCACTTTAGGGAAGTTTGTAGTGCAGTAAAATTAGCGTAGCATGACAGATGTTTGCTTTGATTAAACAAATATTATGTAGATGTAGATAATGGATGAGATGTACTGATTTGTAAATGACTGGGAATGAATAGCTTGAGCTTAGTATATAATATTACACTACAGAAAATTTCTACCTCTTTCTTTCTTTTGACAACAGTTTTTTTAGAGATATAAAACATTTTGAAGGCAACTTGACTGAAAACAGATGTGAAATATAACAAAATGAGCTTAGAGGTCAAATGTCAACGACATTATTGGATGCAAACCATAATGTGATATTTAGAATCCCCATATATCAGTATCATTTCCTAAATGTTGGCAACACAAACAAAGGCAGAGTTTTAAACACAGTGTTAAAGGTAAAAGACATTTTATGAAAGCTTGACTTTATTTGACCTTGAAGAAGTGGAATATTTGGATGTTACACTTCAACATTACACTCCTACAAAGTTTGATCCGAATTCATTAAAAACCTTTTGAGCCTTGATGCTTACAAACAGAAAGAATGACATGCATGCAAACACTGCCAAAAACATGACCTCTTTGGCAGAGGTAATAACGTCTGCTCTATGAGGCACACAGACAAATCAAGTCAAGCTGAGTGAAAACTCTGAGACCACTTCAAAAATGTGTTATATTATCAAGCAAAAATAGAAATAACTCACAAATCTGAAGAGTTAGAAACATTCCAGAGAAAACTGTGAGATGTTGAAAGGAAAAGACATATTTTGCATTTCTCATTGTGTAGATCTAACGATGCTGATTGTGTAAACACATGTGTAGCAAAGGTCAGATTTCAATGATTTCAATTGGCGCCTCCCTTTTTGTATAGGGGAGGCGCCAGGTGTACTCAACAGGTGTGCCAACCTGGCACACCTGTTGAGTAACAGGTGTGCCAGGTTCAGTGACTCACTCATAACATCTCACAGTTTCAGGTGAGTACCTGACAGAAGACTAGTGTCGGAGTATTGACGTTTTTGGAGAGTCTGTAATCCTGCCCCTGCCTGCTGGAGCCGTTGGATTATTTCTGGTGATTGTAAGGAGTTTTGTTTCCTCCCCAGGATTTCGCCCCGTCTGGTTTGTTTCCGTCTGGAGGTTTTGGCAATAAACAGCACCAAATCGAGTGCACTACCTGTGTGTGCTTCCATCATCTGCACGTCCTGGCTCCGTGTCCCCATTCATGCACTATTGTACATGCTTTGTTCTTGTAAAACCTCCCCATCACTGTAAATAAACTGTCTTCACTGCAACTCTGCCTCCGTGCATTCTGCTCCCTGGGTCCATCTGCATTTGCCATAACAATAGCAAGGCTTTTTGCATGAGCTGGCTTAACGAAACCTAAAGCCACAATCAGATAATGGCTGTCATCGCAGCAGTTATCAGGTTTCTTTGTTAACACTCCCCCTGTGCACGCTGATATAAAGGGTGTAATTGACACGTCATTTGAGCCTTCACTGAGCACTTCGCCTGCTTCAGTAAAGTGGTTTAAATGAACAGCTATTAACAATATTTTAAAACAAAATAGCAAATGCAACAATGTTGGTGTAAATAGTGCAGAACAGAGATGTTGGGAAATGAATGGAAACTGTGTAAATGTATAAGGACATCTGTGTCTGCAGCTGAAGTAGATACTATGTCCCCCATACAGACATAAGAGTCCTGTGCACTTACCAGTGTTTGCTCATGTGCTTCGCCCACCAATGGATATCTCCAATCATTCTTCAGACAGAGATCAGTGCAGAGAAGTCATTCTCTGTCATGACTTAATTGTGTTCACGGTGACCAAAAATGGTAAAGAAAATGTGCAGCTTTCTACTGAGCGTTTTAAGGTGACTATCACTGATTCAGACCAGACCAGATGGTGTAAGCATCTTCTGCAAGAGGGTCGTAGAGCTGCAAAATATAAAGCGAGATCTAGAGAGTAAAAGAGTGAAATCAGATCCAGAGCATGAAAATATGGCATTACTATATCACTATATGCACTATTAATGAAAGGGGCATCCTTAGTCCCCCAGCAGGCAGGGGGATTTGTGTTAGAATTTAATCAAATAAAATTCCTTCTGTTTTTTACACCTCATTGAAACCACTGACCCAGGCACGACCCAAGACAGGCCATCTGACATAGCTCCTTGTGACTATTAATTGGTGATCGCAGGTTAATTTCATAAGTAAAACATTGATGCAAAAATATGAGTGAGGGAAACGTAACTCCCTGAGCTTATTACCAGTGTCAAAGTACTGCAACAAAGATGGTGAGGAATTTCAATATATCTGAGAAATATATATATATATATATATA
>NW_005187422.1:4091584-4106824 GCF_000239375.1 Pundamilia nyererei
AAACAGTATAAGGAAGTCACTTTTGTGCTGCCCCTAGCTGCAGCACTGAATTTTATGTTAGAAACCAAGGGCATACTGTTCACTTTTCACTCTGTCTCTTTAGCCGTAGGTGGTTCTTTGTAGTTGGCTAGTTGAATTGAAAAGGGACGATTCACCTATTAGCTATAATGTTCTGGTTTTTAGAGCACTTTATGAATGAGGAGTGTGAAGCTGCAAACTGACACTGATGATTTTTCCTTGCTGGTTGGGTGTACTGAGTGCCACAATCAGCTACTCTCCGCAAGAATCAGCAGTATTTTATGCAATAAATGATCTTGTTTCCCAATTACGTCCAAACAATTTCCAACATAACAAGTTACTACATGTGTGTCACACCTCAAACACAATTATGTTTCTTACCAAAGCAACATCCACATTACAGTCTCCTTCACTTACACTTGGGCTTCACTTTTCTTCACTCAGTGAGTCAGTGTGAGATCAGAATTTCTAAACCAAAATAAGGAAAGCAGGTTTCCAAAAGTAAAGCATCTCTTCCTCAGAGGCTCCTGTGTTTATTTTGTTTTGTTTGTCAGCATATGATAATACATAGATGTTAGGATGCTAGCTGGATTTATGTTTTCTGTTAAAAGTTTTGCTTTATGTCCTGTTTTATAGCCAGACTCCATTTGTGATCTACAATTTATCCACTGATGATTTGCATATTGCATGAGGTTTGGTTTGGCGAGTGAAAGAACCACAACAGAGAGCTGGCAGGATAGCAAGGCAAACACCCATAAAGGCAGTGTTTCGTGATTCATCACTGCCTGGCTTTGAGAATCAGATGATGTTTACAGCAGCCTGGATGGACAGAAAGGCATTGTTTGACTGAATATAAATTGTGCTCTGTCTCTGCTCTCTCAACTAAAAGTCCAAGAAAAAAATCTCAAGCTGCATTATAGCACAGTACTGTCCCACTGTCAATTAAAATAGTTTGAGATATAAAACATTACATCTCCTTTACAATATGAGCAAAGTTATATGGTTTACTTTAATCACAACAACAGAAGTGATCTGAATTTCACTGTCCTTTTCCCTGCAGTCAAATTATTGTTTAAGTGAAGGCAGTAAGCAAAACGAATGATGTGTGATGCTTCTCGAAACCAAATGATAAAGTATTCCTTGTGGAGAAACTGACTCACAAAACAAGAGATTTTCCTAATGAAATTCAAGAGCAGTAATAATGTTCACTCATATATTCAGAGCAGGCTGAAAGCATCGGTCTACAAAGAGTGCTGGTGTCATCATGTTTTCGCATGATGTCACCCACTGGTTTGAGGACTTTAGTTAATATGAATGGCAGCTTTCATGGCTTACATATTACCAGTAACAATGAGCAAAAGATGTGCAGACAAAACAACAAAATTAGAATATTAAGGCTACAACATTTCTCCTGAGATTAGTTTCAAGCCTTTGCTCTAATCCAAACCATTTCCTGCATGTCATTCCCCTTTCTCTGTAGAAAACGGGGAGACCTCTTCACACACCGAGGTTAATTTTAGAGTTCCATAGGGCAGCGTTTCGGAAAACCTTTGGAGCCACAGCACATATTTCACACTAGAAAAATCACACGACACACATCACCAAACAAAAATGTCACACAAAGCATATGGATAATTTTTCCCTGTGCACCAGGCATAGTGCAATAGGCTCAGTTTGTCCCTGTATACCTTTCTTCTGATCACCACTCATGCTAGGGCCTTCATCTGGGTCTGAATCTTCTCCAGGACCCAGGTCAGACTGACTACTTTTTCTTTTCAAATATTTATCTATTGCTGCATCGTTTCACAGCATGACTATTATGTAATTTCTTCTTCGTCTTCTGTTTTACTGGCAGTTGGCAACCCATTAAATTAGATCAGGTACTGCCCTCTAGTGGAAGAGAATGTAATTGTTCTGCCCGTTACTCACGCCAATCGCTTAGAGTACTAATCAGGTGGAACCAGATGATCTTCCATGGCACACCTGATCATTGGTTGGGAAACACTGGCATGGGTTTCCAAGCTTGGACCATCTGATTGTTGGGTTTTCTCTGTTTTCTTTGTATTATCGCTGGGTCTTTACCTTACAATATGAAGCACCTTGAGGCAACTGTCCTTGTGATTATATAATTGAATTTAAAGCATGTAGAGTCCAAAATTAAGAAGTTAAATATATCATTAGTAACATGTGAAACGTTGCTGTGTAAGTAACACAAGAACTAAAACAAATATCAAACAACCTGGAGAAGAACCCAGCATGATTGTTGGGGTTCATATATACCTTCAGGTGACCAAAAAACCCCGGTGACACACATTTCTCTGAATAAGCCACTCCCCTAATCAAAGCAGCCACAAAAACGTGGAAGTTGAATTAAAGGCCAAGAAACTATTGGAATAGTATTTCATTTTGACTCAAGTAAACAAACAATGGACCAAATTGGAAGGATGAAAGCAATGTTCATTTTGACGGCAAATTTTAATCTAGTTTTATTTCTAGTCTTTTCTTAATCTTTTGACTAAAACTTTTTAGTTTAGTTTTTGTTAAAAGGCTAAATTCATCATAATCTAGGCATTTACATTCTTTTTAGTAAAGTAAAAAGTGTAAAAAGTACTGACCAAACCATTCTGTGAGCTAGCAGACAAAAGCTGAGCTTTCTTAAAGCTTTGAATCCCGTGACATGTGGCATCAAACTAAAACATTCAATTCAATTCAATTTTATTTATATAGCGCCAAATAACAACAGGAGCATCAAGGTGCTTTATATTGTAAGGTGGACCCTACAATAATATATACAGAGAAAAACCCAACAATCATATGAGCAAGCACTTTGGCGACAGCAGGAAGGAAAACCTCCCTTTAACAGGAAGTAACCTCCAGCAGGACCAGGCTCAGGGAGGGGCGGGGCCATCTTCTGCAACCAGCTGGGGCGAGAGAAGGAAGACAGGATGAAGACACACTTTGGAAGAGAGACAGAGATTAATAATACGCATGATTCAGTGCAGAGAGGTTTATTAACACATAGTGAATGAGAAAGGTGACTGAAGAAGAAACACTCAATGCATCATGGGAATCACCCAGCAGCCTACACCTATTGCAGCATAACTAACGGAGGGCTCAGGGTCACCTGATCCAGCCCTAACTATATGCTGAAGAAGGTGTCAGTACATTTCATTACAGAGTTTGTCCTTGTGCTCTAGTTTTATTTAGTTATCATCTTGTTTTCGTCAGAAGTATAACAAGTATGATGAAAATTATTGGTCATGGAAATCGACACTGGACAAAAGGTACAAATTTTATAGAGTTCACATTTAGAAGATATAGATGAATGGAGCAACAAAACATCTCCCTTTAACACAAGAATCCGCTGTTTGTTTTTTGAAGAATGACCAGTCTCAACCTTTACTGTACTGCTGTGTTTCCCAGCGTTTTGGCCACAAGGGTACTACAGGTGGACGGCAGTGTTCAGGTTGACATTAAGTATGTACAATTAGATATTTTGTGAATTAAAGTGAATTAAAATGGTAATAGGAAGGGGTTTGTTAGGGATGTTATTCATTACTCTGACCTTTATCGCTCTGTATTGAAGTTTATGTCCCAGTGGACTGTGGGTCCAGCATTGGTCTTAAAACTTTGCATATGACTGGGTAGCATCAGCAATATATAGCCAAGAGACTATGTGTATGTTTGTTTGTTTTTTGTTGTTCTTTTCTTTTCCTTTTTTAAAAATAAAGTTTTCTCTTGTATTTTGTTTAGAGTGAAGATTGGGTGGGCCCTGTGGGAGCTTCTGGTTTTTAAACTGGCTGCTACAGTCATGACTTTGGGAATGACTGCTTTACTGTATGTATTCAATAAATAACTTTAAACCTTAATAACATTTTTCTTTCTAATCAGACAATAAGACTAACAAGTTCAGGAGGGAAGGTCCCATGCCGAAAACCTGTTAATGAACTAAAAGTGTTGTCCCTTGAAACACTGGCTGAACATTACACAAATTTGCTCTAACTTGACTATTTATTTTGTATACAAATGAGACCAAACAAATGTTGACAAGATTCATTTATCTCTGCTATTTGTTAACTGCCTGCCTGCATTTTTTAAAACCAAAAACTAGTCTAATAAGCAAAGCAGATGATGTGTGATTCCTCTCAAAGAATAGGATTTATTGAGTACACGCTATAAAGAAATTCACCAAGCCAAGTAATACTGAGGGTGTGACTTTCTCATATCATGTGAAAGGAAGCTACTCATCCATTTTTCTTCTCTAAAAATAGAATAATGATCATAATAACAAATGTGAGGAATGTCAAAAGTGACATTTTTTTACTCTTTAAATTTTACTCTTTAAATTAATAAATAAAGGAAGAGTGACCAATCTGTGATCAACGCAAAACCTTAGATGGTTTGATGATCTTGACCATCAGAATTGATAATTGAAGCGAGTCCCAACCTTCTACGAATTATAATATGCTTTCTGCTTCCACTTCCTGGTCCTCCTTGCCTTCTTCTTTCATTCCAGTTTCATTCCAGTTTCCTCAGTAGGTTCCTTGGAGGAGTCGATGCAGGATAACCAAGCAAAACCGATCACAGGTGGAGGGAGAGGATCAAACAAGGCTTTTCATTTGTCTTAGCAACCCTAGGCGTTTTGTCTCAACTTGTTCGGTCCAGCCAAAAACCAGAGCCTACCAGTAAAAATGCCACTGCCAGCTAGTAATAAATAGGTAGATAACTATAGTAGTAATAAAATTTTAAAATTCTACAGCCAGAAGGTAGCGAAGAGAAGCAAAGGTATCCAGGAAAGGTGCAGCAAGGCGCTGTCAGAATGGTATGTTTTAAACTGGTCTAAAGACTTAAGGAAGCTTTATTTTTTATATTGCTTAATTACTGAAGGGGGCAGGAGGGGTATACTGTGCACTACTGCTTTTTACAGTCACATTGTAACTTCAGAATTTACTACATTTCTATGGTGGAAGTGACCTATGGAGCAACAACAGCCATACTGAGTGGAAATATACTGTGGTAAGGATTTAGTGCCTCTAAAGTGACCACGACTATTTGCAAAATCTCTGCCTCTACACTGTTTAGCTTTGGGTAACTTTTAATCAAAATGTAACATTTCTCCCAATAGTGGGCACTTTTGTTATTAAGGTAAGGCTAATCTGAACAATCCAAAAAAGAATAGTTTATTTTTGGTTGATTGTTGTTATTATACTGCCTTTAACTGAATGGGGAGATGTGTTAAACGTTTAACCAGGTGCATGCACAATAACCTTTTGAAGAAAGCCTACTTGGTATAGTAACTTATAAAGAGATATATTAAAATTAATGTAATGACAAGCTATTGTAAGGTTGTAAAACTCTAGCCCCGTATCTCTCTGTGTGTGTCTTTTTTAAGACGTGTGTGCAAATTAATGACTGTCTTATCTGAAATAGGACTCACTTTAATGTACATACGATTTTGCATGAACAGATCCTGTTTTCAGCAACATTAATGTTCCTCTGAGTCACTTTGTAAGTTTGTTTTTGCTGCCTCAGTAGAAGTGATTGACAGTCTGAATCCCAGATCTGACATGAATTAGACAGCCTGTTTTGGGCAATAAACACCTCGCCAACAATACTGAGCACTATGGGTTACCATGGCAACTGTCAAAGCTGATTTTACAGCCACCCCTTCTAGCCAAAATGAAAAAATAAATGTGACGCAGAGATGCTGATGGCACATGCAAAGCAATAATGTAACAGTAGCATCTATACGATGACGTCATAGATCTTCCTGTATGTGTGAGCTTGCAGTCGCTCCATATGGTTGCACGTGTCACTCAGGGCTGTTTTGGAAATGAATGAGAAAGGAGCGTCTCAAAGTCTGCAGGGAGGTATTCTTGGATCAAAACACACCGTTACCATCTGCACAACCAAAGCCAGAAGGAGCAATTATCTCACACATGGACAGGATATTTTCACCCATTCTCATATAATTTTTTACCAAGCCCATAATGATTATGTAAAGCAGTCAAGTGTGCTGGAAATGCCTTTAGACATTCTACTTCATTAGAGGAGACAGGCAGGTACGATTATAGCCAAGCTGTAACTGTTTTTAAAACCTGATTTCTGATGTCAAACAGATTCAGGTGGTCATCCACTTGAATGGCTTCCAGGTAACAGATGGACTTTTGTCCATCTTAACTGGATGGATATTCTGCCTTCTTAATGTGTTGGAGGTAGTTGTGTTTTGTCAAAGACTATTTGTTTAGAGCCCTTTTCTACTGATCTAATTTATATTATGAAGGAGAAAAAAAAGGAGGGGGGGGCATTTAAGCCATGAAGGTCAGTTGGGTAAAAAGATGCAGATTAGGTAATCCAAGGATTACCAGTCATGTAAATGAGCTGTAAACTTTACCTCAGAATACAGTTTATGTCATGTGTGAGATGCATTTTCAACATCAACTGAAGGCACTTTTCTGAATTAGGCTGGCATGGTTGAAATACAGCAAAGGAAGTGCTACATGAATTCAAGATTCAGGGTTTTGGTTCAGTATTTTGTCAGTGTGTGTGTAGACCTTTGACTATTGTTGTATATAAAAGGGATGCAGAACTCTAACCTGCGAACTCCACATTCAGTACTTCCAGTATAATGACAAAGTATATTATGTTTATTTCACAAAAATGTGTTTATTTTATATGAATTAAAATGAAGGAATACATGAAGGAAAGGAAAGCTGTAGCTGAGGTGGGAAGGAGAGGTGTGGTGGTAGAAGAAGGATGAGAATAGGTTCGGGGTAAGCAGCATATACTTGAATTTAAGTCAGGGAAACATCAGACAAATTGCCATGCTGATGTTTATGTGTTCAGAGTCCAGCTCTGCTCACAAAAAACAAAATGCATTTTCATATCACAGAATAGGAAATGACAAGGAAAGGTCATTCACAGATGTTAATGTGTAAACCATACTGAATGTGAAAAATACCTTTAAATTAGGTCCGCATACACATTTAATGGTCTGAAATGTATATTTATCTTATCGTGAAACTGCATGCATATATTAAGTTGCATTTTCAAAAATATAAACAAACATGAGAAGATCCAGTGTGTCCTGGATTTAATCCCTGCTGACCTTGCTCTTCTTCTCTCACTCCTTGAAATTGTGGTAGCTGATATATAAAAAAAGGTTTAAAGAGATTGCTGTATATCTGTCAATTCAGATATTCAGCATAACTATTTCTGGGTTTAACCAGTGACTCTGTATGCAAACAGCAGGCTCTTGCAATAACACTCTGAACAGCTCCTACTCCACCATCACACATCAAGAACTACAAAAAAACATGCACTTAATTCCTTCTTTGCAATAATGTGATGAATATTTCTTATTTTCTGGGACAGTCTGAAGAGATGTCTTTTCTGCTTAAAACAGTTTCAATGTTTGTTCACATTTTGCCGTCAGGTTCGACATAGAAGATAAAATCTCTGTTCTAGCCATGTTTGCAGAGAGATAACTGAAACATGTCTCTAGAGATTGTGTATAAACGTCACTATATCCACTAAAGGGAATAAACATGAACTAAAAATACACCACAGGCACAATAAGGTAATTGTACTCGAGTATCACAAGCGTGTGTGACTGAACGTTTTCAGACTGCTGACCCAGGAGAGGGACCACAGCTCTCCTTGCATCAGAAGCAAAAAATCTCTATCTCTAAATCTCTGTATTGGTTCACAGGTATTCACATACAATTTGACTCATTCCTGATTTCTTAGGTTTTTGCACATTTGTCACACGTTTCACATCATCAAAGATGTTTTAATATCAGATGAAGGTGAATTTTTAAATGTTTTTTTTTAAGTTTATAAATGACGATTTCATGTATTAAGGGGGGACAGCGATCCAGAACTACCTTTTTCACTACCTATGTGAAAAAGTAAAATCATGAATTAACTGCGATCAGCCACATTTTTTGGAAAGCTGATTTCAACTGTACTACATTCAGACCTGATTACTGGCAGAGCTGCTGAATTAGAAATCACTAAGATAAAAGATGTCTGACAAACTGAAGTAGGCTGAAAGATCTCATAAAGCAACACACTGTGTCTCAATCTAATGAAGCTAAAGAACAGAACAGAAACAAAGCCACTGACATTCATCAAACTGGAAAGGGTTACAAAGCTATTTCTAAGGCTTTGACACTGCAGTGAACCACAGTGAGAGTTAGCATTGACAACTCATCCACGTGTTAACAAAACAACCCAGAACAACATGTGAAGAACTGCAGGCTCAGTGTTTATGATTCAACAACAAGAAAGAGAGTTTGCAAAACTTGTATTCATGCGAGAGTTCCCACGCGAAAACCACCACTGACCAAAACATTCTGTGAGCTAGCAGACAAAAGCTGAGCTTTCCTAAAGGTTTGAATCCCGTTACATCAAACTAAAAACATCATTTCATAAAAAGAACATCATACCAGCAATCAGTCATGGTAGTGTTAGTGTGATGGTCTGGGTCTGCTTTGCTGCTTCAGGACCTGAACGACTTGCTGTAAATGATGGAACCATGAACTCTGCCCCACACCAGAAAATCCTGAAGGAGAATGCTCATCAGTTCATCAATTCAGGCCCTGAAGCACAAACTCACTTGAGTTACGCAGCAGGACAAAGATATGAAACACAGCAGCAAGTTCAGCTATGGATGGGTCACAAACAAAACACATGAAACTACATGAAGGTTTTGGAGTGACCTAATCAAAGTGAAGATGTGAAAGAGTCAGTTACTGCAACAGCTTGTCTGCAGTTCTTGTGCACAACCAGCAATTAAGTTTAAGAGCAATTACTTTTTCACAAAGGCCAGGTGGGCTTGGATTGCTTTGTAAATGATCATTGGATTTGCATTATGAAATGGAAACGTGACAAATATGCAACAAACAAGACATCAGGAAGAGGCCAAATACTTTTTGATTGCACTGCCTCTTCAGCTGCCAAATGGCAGAATCACAGTTCACTGCAACTGCAGGTAACACTGCCAGCCACCACCTCCATTGCAGTGGTGAAAACTGTGAGTATGTGAACTCATGATTGCTCTGTGGCAACACTGACATACCAGCAACATTTCAGGGGAATTATTACGAGGAACTGCACATTATCACACACACTGAGCTCAGATAAGATAAAAATGTCATTGATCCCTATGGTTGCAATGCACACCCCGTGGTGCGGTTGTGAAATGAAAGGATTTGGTTTTTCTTCTTCCCTTGTTGCACAGTTTGACAAGGTAAAACTTTGTAAATGCCACTGGGAAAGATACTCATTAGAGTGGCCTGTGAAAGTACAATAATTGTGGATGGCAAAAGAAATTAGTATAAAGGTTAGTTAATTAGGAAGCTGGCTGTTACAGCATATGCTCTATGACTTAATGCATATTAGTCAGCTATATGCAATAATGTCCTGCACTGTTCATAGCTGGAAGGCATGTGTGAAAAGGGCTCTGTGTATACATCATTCAACATACAAAGAAAATTAACTGGATCAAATGAGCTTGATACACCTAATACCTGAATTGAATCCTATGCTGCTTCTCTTCTATTATATGTGTACTTTTCTTCCTAGCAAAACTTAAAATAGCTCCAGTTCATTGAAGATTCAAATTCAAATTCATTCTGTGGCACACAGCCTAAAAAATATGAATAAAAAAAAATCAGTAGCCCTGTTGTGTAGAATCAAAGTCTCTGTTATCTTCTAGTCATAAAGCCACTGTGCCTGGCATTCACTACACTCATCATCATGCTGTCTCATCAATGCTCCAGTGGTTAAACCCTTTATATAACGATGCAGTATTGTCTCAAAAGGTTGGATGGACTTGTATTATACAGTGATGATGAAATAGGAGCCACCTGATTTATTTCTAAAGCTTTCCTGCCAAGGCTTTAAGAGTACTTCAAATCTCATCTCCATTTATATTATCAACAGGAACGTACAAGTCTTGGGAAAAAACACCAAGTGCACTATTCACTGCTGTTAGGATCAAACTGCTGTTAGAGGCCTACAGTTAGTATTTAGACTTGTTCTGCCTCAGTATGCTATTTGAAGAGTTTTCACATTCATTCGGGAATTTAACAAAAATATAAAGAACACTAATTCCAAAACAGATTACACAATAGGGCAATAAAGTGTCCCTGCTCACTGTAGATCTCAGTGGACCTGCTAAAGGTTTTACATCTTTCTTTGATACTTTTTTAAATTTTTCAACACATTATCCATGTTTATGTGATATTGTTGAGACATTGCAAAATATATCAAAATTAAATGAAACAAATAAAAAAAAAACCATAATTACAAAAATAAGCGCAGCAGGGAAACAAGTTTGTTTCCCTTTCATTGAGTTCAAAAACGGGCCTTTAAAGACGGACCTCAACCACAACACAAGGTTACCTTTCAAAATAAAAGCAAAACAAAATCATCCGCACTGAAAAATGCACAACAAAGTTTACGACGCCACTTTGTGAAAACGTTAAGTTGAGCTGACAATTAGGCAGATAATACTCCGAGAAGCTCCCTCACACTACGAACACGTTTCTTCTTTAAATCTCCGCTAACAGCGTAACTGTACGTCAGTTACGCGGGTTTGGAGCTCGCGCGTAGTCGACGCACGTACGTGGAGCTGGAACAGAAATTAAGCGAACTGTCCAAGAAACACTGAAGAAAAACGTTTTCTTTCGTTTCGTTCACTCAATTCTGACAACAGCCCCGCTTAAACACCGTCATCAGGGACAGAGAGTCTCCGTCTCTTTACATCCAGCTGCTGTTTGGTGGCCTGCGTTATTCCACAGAACAGCAGCAGGTGAGTCACATCGGGTTGTTGCTAGTTTCTGTTCTCTGAAACGGTTCCAGGCTGCTATGCCATATACAGCGTCTCTGGTGGTGTTTTTGTCCTCCGCGATGAAAACAAACAAACATAAAAATGATTCGTGTTTATCGTTGAAAACGGCCAGCACTCAAACAGGTTTGGCGGCTGTGTTTACGGCAGGAACATTTCCTTGTCCCGTTGCGTCTTTCTAATATGTATACAAATCACTGCGCATGCGCGAGACACGAGCCCCCTTTTTTTGACGAGCTAAAGCTTAGGTCCTCGTGTACCGTTTGTGTACTAATGACGACAGTTTGTTACAGTGTGACACAAAGACATTTTGAAGGCATTTCAAGCTCTTAGTCTTCTTTTAAAATAGATGAATTGTGTCCTGAGACTTCCTGTGCATATTTACGGCAGTCACAAGTTTATGAAATTTTTTATCTCATTCCTTTTTTTTCCAATTAGATGAAAGAAGCAATGCCTGAAAAACATGTCTCACAAAGAAGATAACGAGGAGAAGAGGCGGTAAGGAGTACAAACAAACAGCATGACACTTTCAATAGCCCTTATTAACGCACTGGGGAAATCACTGCATGTAAATGAAATACACACTTTTGACTTTCCTCTTTCAGCTGCCACCGCACTGATTTGTATGCCAGCATCCCTCGAACATGTCTGCCTATTGTGTACCACCCAGACTACAACATCACTTTTATGGGCCTTGAAAAGCTTCACCCGTTTGATGCGGGAAAGTGGGGGAAAGTCATCCGCTTCTTGAAAGGTAAGCGAGTGAAGAACAGAGTGGCAGATGGGGAAGATATCTCCCTGAGCTGATGAACACTGAAGCACTCAGACTGAGGTCATAAAGGCGAAAAGAGCCGGAGAACAAAGCAGAAACAGTGGAAGAGGTAGTTGTAGTTGAAGAAGAGGGAGTAGGGGAGGCAGAGCAATAGAGCACAGATAATTAGAGAAAAGTCCCTGTGGGAGTTTGTGCAGGTATAGTAGATGAAGGCCAGTGTGGTTTTGGAGGCTGAGGGAAAACAGTTGCTGGATAACTGGCATGACTTCACACAGAGCTGTTGTCAGGCTTCACGGTGGATCATCTGTGCTGTTAAACGTGTCGCACGCAGCTTAATGAATTCACAAAACTTCCAGAAGTTAAGAGTGCAAATAAAGAGCTGAGCTTGTGCTGACAGAGGGAAACCTTGGTTTTTCTAAATTTAGCCATGCAGTAATTGGAAGAAAACTGGATGATATTGCAGAATTACTCAGCATATTTAGAGAGTGATACAAAGGAACTGGTTGTGCACTGGGTTTTTAATGAGCCCTCTGTGTTACGTCCAGAGTTGGAAGCCAATTTTGGACCACCACGTTTCAGCAGTCTAAGGGAATAACATGTAAAATGGCCCACAATTGACCGGCTGGTGCTCATCAAAAATAACCTACGCTTCTTGATATAGTGACATTAATTTATAATGAAACTAAAAATTTAAACTCCATGCTTTTAAGCAGCTACTTTGGGACTGTTTCTGCCTGATTTTACAAACCTCTCTTTAATGCTTTATCACTTCTTATGCAAACACTACAGCTCCATGGCTTCATGGAGCTGTAGTGGTTAACGGTTAACGGTTTAAATTTTAGTATTAAATAAAAAGCACAAGTTGCCTAAAATATTTATCTCTAAGAATTAAATGAATCCAAAAAACATTTTTGTGGCGCACTTTCTTTGAAGCTACAGGACTTGACAAGTATTGTACTTATCAGTTCAAAATGGATTCAGACAGGTTAGCTGGCCTGTCTGTTCAGGTCTGTGTTTGTGTTTTCACCAATCACAGCTATGAGTTTTCAACAGTTCTTTTTTTATTGCAATTATTGAAATAAAAATTGTGGCGAACAAACCATAGACCATGTGCTTTCTCATGTAATCTCTTAAAAGAATATACATGCATTTGTATGTATAAACAATGTATATAGTGCAACACTGAGGTTCTGGATGCAAAAGTCCCATTCATATTCTCCATAGAAATTTTGGTTATGAGCCATAATGTAACCATATAATGTAAACTTAACATGAAAGGTTGTGAAATGATGGTATGTGCTCCTGTAGAAAACATCTGTATTATTTCAACCTTGCTTTACCAAAAAAGCATTTTACTTGCAATACCAAGGAAAAAACTACTCTGCCCATAATCCTGTCTTGAAACGGCAATGCCTCTGCTTGGTGGATTTTACTGTTACCATGGAGATGTTTAAACCTATCAAGATCAGGTCAGTTAGTGAGAGCAAAATCTCATACATGGATCTCATTTGTCTATGAAACAAAAATTAGGTAAAAGAATATCTGATAAATCTTTGTTTTTATATTCTTCAGGTCCCAATCAACCCAAATAGCAAAGAAAAATTTAAAATGCATGCCATGAAAGAGTTCGGGTCTTAAGAGGTTAAGGCATTATGGGAGGCATACTGTTTACACATTTGCCTAACAAGCAAACATTCATGAGTCAATGAGCCCTTCTGAATAAAAGAGCAACCAACAACAGCATCTATGTACACGGTCCTGTACCTTCAACTTTTTCTTTTTTCAGTTTTTATTTTATTTTTTTGATCCACATCAAATCTTTTTTTGCTCATGATTCACCATGTAGCTTGTAGGTTTGGTTCAAGGCTTAAAATTTTTTATGTAACGACATTCTGAATGTCACATGAATAGGGAATTCGCTTCTGAAACCAGAGCCCTTAAAGTGGGTGGTCACCGTTGCCGTCTACAATTCAGCCCACGCGGCCCGTGTTTATCTCAGTAATGAACTGATAACTCAACAGCAGTTAAGATGATGCTGTTGAGTTGTAATTAACAAGTCAGTGAGAGGGCACCCTATCATGGTACCATACTGGAATTCACTGAGATACTGAGAACCTATTGCTTCACAAATGTTTGTAGAAGAAATCCACATGCCTACGTGCTTGATTTTATACAGATGTACCTCAGGTGGTAGAGTGGGTCATCTACTAACTGGAAGGTTGGAGGTTTGATCCCAGTCTGCATTGCAACCCCATGTTGCCCCATTGCATTGGTGAATGCATCCATCTCCAATGGATTGTATGAATGCTAGTAGTAAGCACTTGGAAACAGCATAGAGTAAAAAATAAAATGGCTTGTAAAGCACGTAGAGTGCTCAGAGTAGAAAAACCCTATATAAGAACCAGTCCATTTACCATTTGCCATCTGGCTATGAAAGCGATTGGATGAATACCTGATTGAGTGAATATCTTCGGCAATATAGTGTCATAAACATAGACTTACATTTGTTTATGTAACAGAACTGATAACTCACTGGAAAACAAGGGGGTTAAACCTAAGAAAGCTGTCTAAGGTGCTTCTAAGGCCACTTTTGTACCCCCGGCTGCAGCAATGATGTTAAGAAACCAAGGATGTACTATCCACTTTCACACTGTCTGTCTTTAAGCAGTCATTGTTTCTGGGAAAATCCACCCGTTAGCTATACTGTTTGGGTTTGTAAAGCACCTTATAAATGAGGACTGTCAGGGGTGGCCCAAAGGGTCTGGGGGAAGATGCATATTTTTGAACTTTTAACTGTATATTTATAAGTTTTAGTGACTACTTTTGTGTTTTAGCCACACAAAAGTAGTTAAAAAAAATAAACAATTATAGAAAAGTTCCCGTTTAGCATTGTCTGCTATAGAAATTTCAGTAAAAAAAAAAAAAAAAAAGAATTTTAAGCAAGTAACTGATACTCGTTTTTATAAATATGGGGCAGTCTGGTGTTACGTTCCCCTGAGGGGTCTAAGCGGGGAGGGGGAAGTAACAAAAAGTGACCGGGTCAGAAAAAGGAGTCAAGGGAGGCAAAAGGGTTAAATTAAAGTTTTATTAAAGTTTCAATTTATACTAACTAAAAGAGACGGACAAGCCGCTATCACCATTTAAGAAAACAAACAGAACTCAGGCGTTGGTCAATAAAGTAAAACGTAAGCCAAAAAGAAAGAGCAGCTCACTGAAAACCACCAAAAACACAGCTCACTAGCTGCAAACACAACGACCACTCAGCTCACAAGCTGTAACCACACTACTGGCACTCTGGCCCAGAGCTCACCTTTCCCTGGGCTTAAATACTTTTAATTACTGATGTGAGTCAGCTGTGTAACAGGGAAAGGTGGCACCTCAGGCAGAAGAGGTGGTGGGACACGCCCACACAGGCACCTTCAGGAGGAGGCCCTGCTAGGGCCGTAACACTGGGCAATGAGCCACCAGAACTTTTTCTGTAATTTTACACATTTGTCTTGTAGAAACACTGAGACTGTTGAAATTATGTTTAAAAAAAATGTTATATTAATTAGGGGTGCAACAATATTCGTATCGATATTGAACCGTTCGATAC
>NW_005187422.1:4108319-4127570 GCF_000239375.1 Pundamilia nyererei
TTTTTTGTATCGAAAAAATATCGAACCGTGACACCAAAGTATCGAACCGAACCGAACCATGAATTTTGTGTATCGTTGCACCCCTAATATTAATATATCCCTGGGGTTAAATGTGTAGTTAAATGTCTTTATGCGGACAGAAAGGAGAGTTTCACTTGTCCAGCTCACTTTGATGTAAAGTGGGCTGGACAAGTGAAACTCCTTTCTGTGGCCCTCATTGTAAAATGATATTCTGAACTCTAGATGCTCAGAAAATCTTTTTCATACCAAGTGTCTTAAAATTGTGGTCCTCAACATGGTCCTCTCATACTGCATTTTATTTTCAAGAGAACTGTTTCTGTTATATAGTCCACTCTCTTTAGAATAGAAACTCCTGTTGCTATAATGCAATAAGCACCACATACTGCAGCCTCATAATTCCTGTGCAGTTTAATGACAATTGGCTTTGAAAAACTAAATATTACAGCTTTCATAAATGTAGGATTTGTTACGTTCTTCTGTTTCTGCATGCAAATTAGTCTGGTTACTGATAAGAGTTTCAATGAATGCTGACATCTTGGTTCAGATATTGTATTTTAGTAAAACATACTGAATACCAAACTAATTCCTACAAATTGAGGAGCACAAAAGTTGTAGAAGCTCCCCCTCTAACATCCAGCGTTTTGTAACTGTGCTCCCTCCCTCTGTATGTGTTGCAGAGGAGCAGTTTATCAATGATGGGAACCTTGTGGAAGCTCGTGAAGCTGCTGAGGAGGATCTGCTGATCGTTCACACCAAACGCTACCTCAACAGATTAAAGGTAGCCTTGCTTGCTTTATCTCACCCATAGTGCAGCATCTATCACTTTGACTGGCATCATTAT
This sequence comes from Pundamilia nyererei, assembly GCF_000239375.1. NCBI lineage: Eukaryota > Metazoa > Chordata > Actinopteri > Cichliformes > Cichlidae > Pundamilia > Pundamilia nyererei. The sequence continues at coordinate 4,109,182 of NW_005187422.1, forward strand.
TCTTCCATCTTTCCTGCCGTAGCATATGAATTTAATCAAATTCATTCGACATGGAGTGTCATCTCACTGGAGTGGATGAAGTCTGAACCTGTATGCGAGGTCAAGACATAGTGACTATGATGTAATCGGGCTCACCTCAACGCATAGCTTGGATTCTGAGACGAATCTCCTGAACATGTTTTAAACTTTATACAAAACTGGAGTTACCTGCAGTGAGAGGTTGCAGACAGGTACTGTGCTCTGTGCTGACTGTCATCTGTGGCAGTTCAGACGGCTATTCTCAAGTGCACATGGCACCAGGATGCTCTAGGTTGTAGGTTGATGGATTTTGTAATCAAATTGTCAGATTTGCAGGTGAAGGTGGGAGCAGAGCTGTCAGCTGATCACCACCTGGTGATGAGTTGGATCAGGTGGAAGTGAAAGCGTTGGGAACATTGTGATGTTTATGGGATTTGCCTAGAGTTCCTTAAGGCTCTGGATGCTGTAGCTCCGTCTTAGATGATGTACCTCTGCAACACGTGGAAGCTGGGGACAGTGCCACTGAATTGGCAGACTTGGGTGACGATTCCCCTCTTCAAGACAGGGAATCAGAGGGTGTGCACAAACTTTAAGGAGGATCAGTCTCCCCTTTGAGATGGTTCAGGTGTCTTACTAGGATGTCTCCTGGAGGTCTGGGTATAGTGTTTCAGGTGTGTCCTACTGGGAAGAGGGCCTGCTTGGATAAACTGTAGAGATTACGTCTTTCAGCTGGCTTGGGGATGTCTAGCTTTCCACTGCATGAGAATTAGAGGAGGTTGCCCAGGAGATGGAGGTCTAGCCTCTACTTTGACTGCTGCCCCTATAATCTTTTCACCCTAACCTGCTGCACATTAGAGCAGGGCGATATGACCAAAAATATTTATCACCATATACATTTGAAAATGTGCGATAACGATATAACTGACGATATAATTGACACGAGACAAAATACTTTACAACTCCACAACTTTATTAGTGCAAAAGAAAATAAATCAATGTATTTTCACTTAAACAAGCAGCATTAAAGTTATGTAAAAATTTAAAGTGCAAATGCAAATTCCTCGCTGACAGTTTAACCAAGTGGAAACTGGCCGACATATCCTCAGCACAACCATGTTTAATATCCACAAAACTTAAAAAGAGGTTATACACACACAATACGGTAATATTATGTTGAAGCACAGTACGTATCACTCCGCGAGGCTCCGCCTACGATAGCTGTAATCCATCAAGCGGTGTGGCTTCGTAGCTTAGCAAAGTTGTACTGAAACGTGACAGATTTTCCAGCGCCGTGTACGACATAAAATCGTTTCGAGGTCAGTAAACAACCAGAATTCATACATAAGGCCCACGGGATTATAAGGGGCTCTGTCGATTTTCAGAAAAATCAAAGGATTGATTTTAAGTGTGCCGTATTTTCCAAAAAACACGGTAATAACGACGGCCCGCTAGCATGCTCTGCCAAAAATAGTGCTTTGTTGTGTATCTGACGGGCGAAAGCTAAACCAGTTCCACACCACTGAAGTTGCAGCATTTTTACAAACCAGTTCTGGTTCATCTGTTTCATTCAACGATCCGCTTTCATCCTTCTCATTCTCCGTCACCGACATGCTTTTTCCGCCATGTGCGTATGAAAACAAAGGCACTGCACATGCGCGTTTTACTCATATTCTGTCGCGATATTTCATTTTCTTATCGTTGCCCAACATTACACCGGTGTTACCATGAACGGTATGATATGACCCAGCCCTACTGCACATCTTTTCCAGCTCTGTCTCTCTGCCTAACTAATCAATGCAAGCCCTTTTCCCCTTCTTTGGCAACTCTTCTGTAACACCTATTGCCTGTCTTAACTCTTTCCTGAACTCTATGCAACATTCTTTCTTCAGCTTCCACCATTTAATCCTTGGCTTCACTTGCTTCTTCCCTGCCAATACCTTGCAGTCTGCTCTCTCTTTCACCTTCTGCATAAGATGTAGTCTCCTCCACTCTTATACATTACTCCTGTTTTATCCTTTTCACAAAATCAATCACTATTTTTCTATTATACTTTTTTTTTGTCTCTTTAACACCATACCTTCCCAGCACCTCCTCATTACTTCTGTTCATGTCCACTGAAGTCTGCTCAATTCACAACTGTCACCCAACCAGGTGGGTGACAGTCTCTATCACTTCATCTTACATCAGAATTCTTCTTTCTCTTTCTCTCCAGTCAGTTATCAGTCACCAATCAGTCCTCATCTGATTAATCCTTAGTCCTCAGGGAATATCATGTCACGCATATTAACAACATGGCAAATCTCCTTTGAGCTTTTGTCATTTTAATTTATCATCTAGAGGGACTGATTAGTGTCTACATTTATTTACCTTTCCCTGAGCGGATTTGGGAATTTTAAGCTGTCTGTAGATGTCAGGAATGCTGACGTTTCATTGTAAAGCTCTTCTAGTAGAGTGCCTGCTACAGAGGAAGCAAAGCTGATAACAGTATTTCTGTCACATTCAGAGGCTTTGTATTTATTCTGTTTTCCCTCAGCTGCCCAAGTGAGGTGCAATAGCTTTATTCTTTACTGTCGTTTTTTCATGAGAATTCAAGCTTCAGCCTGAACCCCCTGGCAACATTATTCCGTTTTTCTCCACCTTTATATCCACATCCTTTTTTACCTTTCTTTTTTTGCTTTGCTTTCCGTGCTGTTCATTCAGTTGAGGGCAACTTAGTTTTGTTTGTCTTGTGACAGATGGCAAAGAAAAAAACATCTCTATACCGCTCTAATTATGTTCTGCTTCCATTTAGTGGTCTCTGGTGGTGGCAACCATCACAGAAATTCCACCTCTCCTGTTTCTGCCTAATTTCCTGGTGCAGCGGAAGGTGCTAAGGCCTTTGCGGACTCAGACAGGGGGAACAATAATGGTAGGTATCTGACACCCTCATTTCCTCTTCATGCTTGTGGCTGATAATGACATGTTATCTAGCCTCATTTGTCAGAAGTAGAAATGGAGATAATGTCCTGTAGTGTACCACCATCACATAATGATGAGATCCACTCTTGGCTCCGTTTACTTTTATCAACTAATACGAGTGCAGCAGAAACGTTACAGTTCACACCCACTGCACTCAGCATCCAGCCAACACAATGAGGTTCTTCCACAACAAGGCCTTGAATTTTCAATGACCTTAAGTTGAACTCAAGTTGCCCACCTTAGTAGATAATCTGCATATGGTTTTAGTGTGTGTTTTACAAAAAAACATCTAGATGCATGAAATAACTGTACAGTACTCAGCAGAAAATTCCAGCACACAGATCACTGTTCTGCAGTAAAGTGCAACGCTCTTTAAGTTTTTAGGTGTTTTTTCTTTTGGAAGGTTCTGGCCTGTTGCCGACCATATACTGCTTTATCTGGCATGGAAGACTGTGCTTACACAGGGCTATTTTTTATGTAGCTGCAGAATCTACATTTAGTACTAACTACAGAACCTGAGGTGTTCACATTGTTTTGTTACCTTTAGAAACTTTACATTACCTTCATGTTCAAGCTCTGTGACAATTTTGTATTAACGAAAGGGTTTCTTGAAAAGACTTGTGCAGACTTTGCTTTAAATTGATGCTTTCTGTAAAAGTTGTGAATTCAAAGGAAATAAAGGTTCTTGTTTTGTCTTGTGAGGGTGGAGACTTCCAAGGGAAAGCAGCCTAATAGAAAACCTGTGTTAAATATATATATTTCATATATAAAAGCTAATCTCTGTGGCGACAGTTTTAGGGGGAAGATGGGTTTTCTTTGTTGAACATATCGTGTGTTTGCACTTTTAAATGGAAATACTCTTTCATGTGTTTTGGGGAATGGTTACTCAAGTTGTTTTAAGTAGGATGAACAGTCTATGTGACTTTATTTGAAACATTTGTTGTGATTCACTTCTTTAAATCTGTAATGGTTATGCGGAAGGTTTCTTCTTTAAAATCCTGTTAGCTGTCTGTGTGTGTGTGAGGCAAATTGGTTTGAAAACATTAATATTTATATCCAAGTTTATCTGGAACGCATTCTTTCTGTCTGACAGGCGCATAAAAGCTAAAACTCATATTGACACATTATTTCTCTTGGATTTATATCTTAATATTTTTGGCTGATTGTTAAGAAAATATTAAATTGGAAGGTGGGAGTCCAGTGGAAATCATAAATCCTATAAATTGATAGATTTTTCTCAGGTAGTTTTTAGTGGCGCATAGGGAGAAACTGGAATCTGGGATCTGCCTTTTGGAGCGTTCTTATTGAAAATGGAGAAATAGAGAATAAGAAATAAATGGAGTACAAGAAGAAGACCTAAATGAACCTGAACTATATGCCCACTATAATGCAAACAACGCATATCATATGGTTTTCTCAGCATACGCTTGATAACAAATGTATTTTCTCTCGAAGACCTGGTGGTCGATGGTGCACATGAGATTCGAGGGCTGTTGTAAAATATGCCTAATACGCTCTGAAACAGAGTTCTTGTTTTCCCCAGACAGAGTGGAGTGTTACCCACACACTCTGTTCATGGCCAGACTGTGTGCATACATGCAAATTTGTATTATTACTCATCCATCAGAGAACCATACTGGCATTTACACACAATCTCCCCAGGTCACATCTCCTCTCATCAGCTCTCACACATGCTGGTCTGTAGAAGAACATGGCAGAGCAGCCACTCTTGCCTTTTCCAAGAGAGAAATCGTGACCTGCCACGGCCTTATCGTTGTTTAAAAAAAACAAAAAAAACCGTCTAACTGACGACATACTTGAGAACATTTTGAGTTTGAAGATTGAAACTACTTTCCTAAGAATGCCCTTTATTTGTGAAGCGGCTTAGATAAATAAGCCTTTAGTATGTTTTTTTTACTAAAGGCTAAACCAGGAGTGCAACCAGGCCCAATTAATGTCTTCCTGAGGTGTAAGCAGGCACATCAGGAAGACACTAATGAACTTGAAACGCTGCCCGTCTCACGTTTCTTAAGAAAGCTACTCTCAGGAGTAGATCTGGATCAGTGAGGCTCTGCAATGAAATCTCCAAAAGGAATTGTAAATATTCCTTTTACGTTGGTATTCTGCTGAATAATTCTTGGCTTCAGATATATTAACTTTTAAAGATTTTAGGTTTTTGGAGGGTAGTGCTCTTTAGTCCCACTTTCTTTATTTCTTTTTGTTTGACTTTTATAATATCCTGCTGTACACCACAAGCTGGTCTGTGTGGCTTCGGGTTTTTGTTCCATGACACAGTGACAGGGCTCCCATGGACAAGTTGTTTGGAAACCTGTCACCTTTTAATTACACGTCACTGTTGAAGTCTCAGCAGAGCAGAGCGCTTCGCATGGGACAAAGAAAAGAAAAGAGCACGAGTCCACTTTATTTTTCCGGTTAACCCATTAACTTTGGCAGTAATTAAGTCTGTTGTTGTCCATATGCATATTTAGAAATAGTACATGTTTTACATAGTTAGAAGTCAGATTCACTAGTGGTACTTACTCGTTTTTAAATCCGTGCCATGCACAGAAAACCAGCATTAGAATGCATCACTTTGCACCTTTTATTTGTTGTTGTTTTTCAGTCAACATGAATCAGTTCATGGTGACTGCAGGAGCCACTTGAAGATTCCTGTTGCATTCTGTAGTTTATTTTTTAAAAGGTCATTTTCCTTTCAGGGGATTTTCTGTCTCTGTCAACCAGAAAGGATCATTTATACATTTTTATGGTCACATAAAGGCAACTGAACTGAAATATTGTCTCTTTCACAGGCAGGAAAACTTGCTGTTGAGCGAGGGTGGGCCATAAACGTAGGTGAGTTTGCAATATATGCACTGATCCATGCATCAGTAATACGTCTATCTGCAATCAGCTGATATATGTTTAGCTTTGATATGGGAAACGGTTTACCCCACACTCTTCACCTCCCTATAGAGCCTAGCTATGGAGGTTTCCATAAGATAGCGGTGTCACATGCCAGGTTTCCAGTGTCTTCAGCATGCAACAAAAGCCTTCATTTCCCACAGTGGTATTTGTATGCAGTCTTTGCATATAGCTTAAATTAGGTGGTGAATTTTTTTTTTTTTTTTTTATTTTAGTAAAAAAAGAAAACTAACAGCACCAGATGCTAGAATGGGAAAAACTAAACAAAACAAACAAAAATACTTTTGTTTTTCTTTCCCCACTTAGCACAAATATGTTTTTGAATCATTTACAAAGGGAATGCTCCGTGTTAACGAGATGCTATAAACTCTTCAACATCAGCGTCTGTTTCTGGTAGCTGTGAGTGAAACAGTGTTCAACGTAAAGTAGAACATGCTGATCAGTTTCCTTAGCTGCTTATCGCCTAGAGCAGGAGTGGCGCAAACATAACACTCGCCAGACATGGACCGTATTTTTCGCATCATAAACAAAACAGTCAGACAAGTCAAATTTTATTCATCTCATTCTTCTTGCTTCCTCCACTTCCACACCATTGATTCATTAATGCTGAAATCTCTGGCAGCTGCTCTATTCCCATGTTGTTGCAGTTTATTAATGACTAACCTCGTATTTTTCTCCTGACTGAAGTTTGGTCCGTTTACAGCATCCTGCTATGCGATTGCATTTGTCCCTGACCATCAGGAACACTCACGTTAACTTTTATCGAGTGGGAAAAAAGTTAGCTTGTTTATATTATGCTAACATAGCTGTGTCGCTAGCAGTCACGTAGCACATCATTATATACCAGCTAGTTCAACTTCAGTAACCCTACAAACGTCACTGCTGTTTAGTTTTCTGTCTTCTTTTATGTTTGAAGTGATAGCAGAGCTGTACGTTTAATTTTTTCAGAAATCTCTCAGGCAGAACTAGAGATGGACCGATTCGATATTACGTATCAGTATCTGTCCGATACTGACCTAAATTACTGTATCAGATATCGGAGAGAAATAAAAAACGTAATCCGATCCATTAAATATCACAAAAGCGCCTCACAAAACTTGCGAAATAACGTATCCCAGCTCATAACCTTAGCACGTCGGAGCAGTATGCGTCTCGTGATAGAGCGGCTGTAGCGTGTGAGACCTGTCGGCAGTCTGGTTGAGCATTTGGAGCCTCGCTGCGTGCTTCCAAACCGGCATTTCATCTCTGAGAAAGCTATCCCAGAGAAGTAAACCAAGTGTGTAAGTTCATCTCTGTATGTTAGTAAAGCTTAACAACCGATATATGGAGCGACTGCCTCTTCTCTCTCCTCTCCCTCTCTTGCTGCTACTTCAATCATGAAACTGATCAATGATCAGCTGATCGGCTTTTCTGTCGCGACTCCCGTCTCTCTTGTTTGTTTATCGCCCACTTCGCGCCAGAAAGAGGAAACCAGCGGATAAACAACAGCCGCACGTTTAAGCTTAATAAACTGTTGTTACACCAGGATCCTTTTCTATGCAGCTGACGGCTGGTAACTGTGCAGGGGCGGGTCTAGCAAAGTTTTGCCAGGGGGTTCGATAGGGCATTAACAGGGAAAGGGGGGCACAAAAACATACTTTCTTTTCTAATTGTCATGTCTAGCTTTTAATAAATAATTTTTCATCTGATGTAAAATGTATAGAAGTCCATTATTGTATATAGTAACAATTAAGTCAAATTTATAACCTAGAAAGCTATAGTACTTTTACATTTGCAATTCTGTTGAAGAAAGATGTTGAATCTATTTAATTATTGTAAAAAAAATATTTGACTTCTGTGCTTTTTTTTTTTTTTGCTTTTTTTTTTACACGTGCTTTAAATTAAAGTCCATTACGTCAATTAAGCATGAGTGTGGGGGGTGGGGGGTGGTTCCCTATTTTGTTTTAATTTTGCTGGGAGCTTGCGGCCCTATTAGTTAGGTTGTTTTATATTTCCACTAAGTACTCTTTAAAATACCAGAATAGGGAGGATGGTGCAGGTTTAAGTTTATTAGATTGATCAGTGTTGCTGAACTATGAAATATTTTGGTTGCAGTGTATTTGTGCATACAGGTATAACAGAATAGCTTTAGTGTTGCTTTGTTTAAAACTTGAGTATGAACTTGTACAAAATGCAGCAAGATGCTTAAAAAAATACATAATTCATACATACGATGCACCGCTGTTGATTTTTGAGAAAATTAAAGGATTTTAATATAGTGCGCCTTATAGTGCAGAAAATACGTTAGCATTTTTACAAGTGCTACTGGTCTGCCATTTAAGCAGCAGCCAGCTAGAGTCAGGTATATGTACACATTGCTTTCCTGGATATTCTGTATCACAGCAGCTAGTGTCTCAGCTTAAATAAATGCGTTTGTTTGACTCTGTGATGAAGCGTCAAACAAATAAATTGCTCAGTTAAGCGGCCACAATGTTTTCATTTGGGATTTTTTGTTGTAAACTTTGCTGCAGGCTCACAGCAGAAACATGCAGGGTATATAAAAGTCATTCATAAAGACAATGACATTAAAGTGGACATGAAATACTACATGGAGCCCTGGTTTTAAAAAACTTAAACTTAACCTCCTAGGATCTGGCGTCCACAAATGTGGACATCACATTTTGGGTTGTCTAGACCAAAATACTACATTTTGCTCTACAAGGGCCTGATATCCACTCATGAGGACATTACACTGCCACTGTTCTATTGAAATTTGAAACAATTATGCTCATATGTGGATCTCATTTTTCTCAGAAACAAAATTTGGTTTAAAAAACAAATCTGGTAATGCTTTGGCAGCTGATGACTGCAAAAACAATCAGCCCAAATATAAGTAAGAGAAATAAGAGAAATTAAAAATGCATGCCGTGGAAGATTCCGGGTCTTAGGACGTTAACATTCTCAGTGAAGCTGGATTTAAGAAATAAGTGCTTAAAATTTTTAGAGCATGTTTTTTGCCAGTACAGAGCGTGACGTCACTTTTATACTGCATGTTGAAAAACCAAAGAAACCAGCAGGTTCGAGCCTGTTTTGAGTGAGGTGACAGGTGGTTCACTGAAACAAGCTAGAGTCAGAAAAACTGGGATTTTTTTTTCCCTCTTCTGGCCGTGTGTACCGTGCAGCACTATTTTATGCAATAAAACAGCATTTCTTTTCCCAAGCACACCTGAACATTTCACAAAATAATAGGTCACCACATGTGCATCACACCACAACTATAACTAATACATAGAAGACCTGACTAAACTAGAAGTGATCATTTTAAAATCTGTTTAAAATGTATCTAATCAGAGCTGATTGTTAATTAAACCTACAAATCTGTAATATAAGCTTAAAAAATACATGTATGCAATTCTTAAATGAAATCAACTACTCTGATTTAAGCAGAAATCGTGAGACTCATCTGTATGAAGGAGCAATTTGAAAAGATAGGTTTGGAAGCATTTAGTATTGACTGTAGGACCTCTTAATAAATTTGAAAAGAAATAAAACTCGTAGGACTCTATATTAGCATTTTATTCAAGATCTTGTTATTCAAGATCTAATCTCATTTTTCGGTGGACCCTGGGGCCTTCTTTTTCTGTTTTAGGCCCACAGCCACGAGGAGTCTTTTCCACGATGTATTCTTCTTTGTTTTTCCTGGGAGATTTTCTACTGGAGCAGCCGCTTCCCCCAGGACGGCCTGTGATTCGGGGACAAGGTGTTCCTCCTGCTCTGAAACCTCAGCAGTGTTGAGGCTGGTTGCAATCACTTCTTTGATTTGTGATCTTAATCTCTCCACCTCTCGGATAAGTGACCGCTCCTTCTCCGAGGTATCATTTTGCTGGGCTCGGAGCTCACATATTTGCTGTTCTAGGTGTTCCCTCGTGGCCCTCGGGTCTCTGATGAGGAACCGATCTGTTAATGTGCTTTCTACGTGCAGTCTGTTCTCCTGGTTTAGATGATGTTGAATTTGCCCAAGTTCTTGTTGAAGAGCTGCGCTAGCTAGTAGCTCCCTGTTGTTATTCTTTTGCTGCTTGAATTTGTCACAGATCTTTTGCAACCTTCGTGCCTCTTTCTTTGCTTTCTTCTCTGCATTCATGTACTTGTTCTTCAGACGTTTCTCCTGTTTTAGTTTATTTGTCGCATTGTCCAGCTGTTGATGTAGCCGATCCGTCTTTTCAGTTGACTGTTTCATTGATGTATTCTGTGCCATCATGACGTTGATCTCACTGAGAAGTCTGTTACCGTGTCTCATAGCACTCTGCAAATTCGTATCCTTTTCCTTCATCTGCCTGTGGAGGTGCTCTATTTCAGTTTTCTGTTCTTCCTGCTTGGCGGCCCCTTGAGCAGCCTTTTTTTCTAGGCAAGCACACAGAGTCTCAGCACTTTGGAGTTGATTCTTCAGCTTTTCCACTTGTGAAGTGAGCTTCCTCTTCTGATTATCAGAGTCCTGTAGCAACTTGGCGAATTTATAGCCTGACAAAGAACTCCAGTGAGGTTTTAGTGACTTGTTCATTTTTGTTGTTGGATTAAATGTTGTCCTCTCTGATGAGCTGTGCTGTTTCAGACAGGGCTGCAACTGACGATAGTTTATTTATAAGTTGGCATCAGGGAAACCGTAAAGAATGGAACCGCGTCAGTTTGAAGACATAAACAAGCTCCACATTGCTGTATACACTTTTGCACCAACGGTTTTACAAAGCATGTTATGAAAAAATGTGCACTGTATTTTCTTCTAAGATTAGAAAAGACTGCCTTATTCACCCAACCATATTGTTATATTACAATGACAACACTGAGAATATAGCATAAAACACACTTTTCCCTTTTTTCCTCATTGGACACACATCATTGCTGTTTCTGAAATTATTGCATGGTCATATTTTTATTACTTTGTTATAGGGCTGCCACAAACGATTATTTTGATAGTCGACTAGTCACCGATTATTTTTCTGATTAGTCGACTAATCAGATCATCATCCATTGGACGTACAACGTACAGCTTATTGCACCAGCAGCATCTGCTCTTATATAACTATCATTAGCTTACAGCTTTAAGTGTGTAAGGTCTGTGCTAACTAAAAATAAAGACAAGATGATAGTTTATTAAATTTTAATGAAATTTGCAGATTGTTTCGGTGAAGTTTAATAAACTCCTTGCTATCTAAAATATAACAGGACACCGGAGTAAATTCTCGAGCATCTCACACTTCTGATAATCAGCTGTCTGCTTGACGTTTATTCAGCTGTGTAAAAACTATAACTTTAATCTCAGCCAAACCGATTTACTCAGGAACAAATAAAACACTGAAAAAAGCCAAACAATAACATTTTAAAGTTATCTAAGTGACTTATATATCATGTTTAACCTGAGTAGCGAAAGATGGCGGTGGGTTTGAAAACGATCTGCCCGGAGTCCGGTGTTCTCACGGCTCTAGTGACCTAGCCCTCGGCTAGCTATCGAGCTAGTGGGTAACAGACGTCTCTGAAAACGTCGGAGCGCTTTTGAAAATATGTGGTGTCCTGATAAACTGAGCAGATATTTGAGGTTTACACAGCTACATTCTCGCCTGAAAATATGTTAAATGTTTATTTTGTGACCCAGAAAGAATAATAAGAGTAATATTAAAACTAACTAGCTGCCGCAATTGTTGGAAACAGCAGCATCCTGCACAACGATGGCGACAGGTCGGCGAGACGTGATTGTGGATGCCGCTCAGGTGCGTCCGCCTCCCCAGCAGCCGCGCCGCAGACCACGCCCTGCCACAGTACTTTTCTTTTGTCCCCTTAGCTCCTAACCTACTCTCTAGCAGCAATCAAATCAGGAGTGACATGTTTAGCCGCATGTTCTCCTTAAATTGCTGTCTGTCTGAATAGTATCCAAAAAAAACGATGGGCAGCTTTACTGACCGAGAAGATAGAGTCTCATTTAGCTGTTACTGATGTTGAAGGGGCCGTACACTGTATTAGGAACTGGGGTATGTAAACCTCAGATCAGGGTCATTGGGGTAGTTTGTGTTGAGATTATGATTTAAAAAGAGTAAACACAATTGTTTGACAATAAATGTGTTTAGCCTTCCAGAAACCATGAATGAAAGTAAAGTTTTTGTGCTATCATTCATATTCTCTGAAAAATGGTTAAGAAATCGTAAATATTAAAATCATATTAAAATCATAAATATTAAAATCATAAATATTTTAATTTACCCAGGGTAAATCAACTTATGAGAGCAACTGTATGTTAATATAGCACCACCTTCAGTTAGCTTTACACAAATATAGAAACATCTTTTCTCAACACCATGAGGATGAAGAACCCTTATAAAGGACTGTTTTTGAAAGCTAGGCAATAATGATCGTCATATTTCACCAGCCACCACATATTTCTCTGTATTTTAATACTCTGTATTTTAATGAACGTGACCAAATCAGGTCAGAGGAGACTATATTTCTTAACCTGAACGAAGGCTTCTCATCCCAGTTGTTAAAAAGGTCTCTTCACACAGTGCTTTTCCCTGTAGACTGCTGCTGTCCTAGCATTACAGCAGCATTAGAACAGTCCCATTTGGTGTCAGTAGTCCCACTGTTATACCACATGGGAAAAGCAGCCATTTTTATAAGATGCAATAAACTCAATAACAGCCTATTTTAAAGCGGCATTTATAGCCATTTTGAATAATGGACTTCTTAGAAACCTGCTCGGTTAGTCTAATGGCCCTGAGACAGAGCCTGTGAATTTTCTGTTTCCCAGGAGGAGGCTTCCACCACTGCTCCAGCGACAGAGGAGGTGGATTTTGTGCCTATGCTGACATCACTTTGGCCATCAAGGTAAAACTGAATCAGACACTTTTTTTTTTTTAGATTCCCCATTATTTAACACATTGACTTGACACTCATTGTTAAAACTGCCATTATTAAAAATCGAGGCATGAACCCAAACGCACAGTTGGAAAAAGGAAAGTTTTCACTAGAACAGCCATAAAGTACAAACAGGAATCGCATGAAGCTCATTGTTCTTTATGGATGAGTTAAAAGATTAATTTGGGCATTGTGAACATTGTTCTGCTTGAGTTTTTCATGTAAATCCATGTGAGATGTAAAAGTTTTTCTCATGCTGGGGATGTGTGTTCAGAAAGCAAATATTTTCTGATTTATCTCTCAGTTTCTGTTTGAGAGAGTCGAAGGCATCTCCAGGGTGACCATCATCGATCTGGATGCTCATCAGGTGAGCCGATACATCACTTCTCTCCATGTCAATTCACACCGCTGCTTAGCAGCCATCATTGATGACAAAATAGCCCCACTTTTACCGCCAGAGCCTCCCTGCAGGCAAATTTGGCCCATACCATCAGATTCAGCAGAATGTGTCTTAAAACGTCTCCGCTGACAAACAGCCGAATGAATACAGGCCTATGCAAACAGTAGGATGTCTTCAGCAATGTTAGGTACCTTGTTTGTTTGGGCTTTTTTCATATTGTGAAAAATGCGTCCTAACCATGATAAAGAATCACTTTTGATATTTTTTTAATTAAAACGATGGCTATTCTTACAACTACAGCTTGAAAATGTTTAAGGCCAATATTGATTAATTTCATTCTGATGTTTTTTCAATAATGTTGGAAAAAACAGAATGAATGCTGTTCTTGAAGGTCATTTCACCTTTGTTGTGGAGATTTGAGGAAAATGAGTGAAAAACCAGCATCCAGACATCATATTTCTGTATTCCTGCATGTTTCCAAAAACTGTTTGATATACTTTGTGAGAATTTTGATAAATGCAGGGATCTCCATCCATCATGGGATACTTCCCCACTGACCTAATCCCCATCTCACTCACGTGTTTGTTCGTGTGTCCTTCTGGGCACATGGCGGGTGCCTCTTGCTATGTTAAGAGGTGGAGGGGTGTATTTGTTTATGAATGCAAGTAGCTGTAATTTGGCATCTTAATCAAAAATAATAATGTTCTTTATTATTTTTCTTTGTTTTTGTAAAACAGTACATTTGTAAAAAAAATCATAAGTAACAACAATAGTTTTATTTTAGAAATTAAAAATAAATTATGACTAAAGAGGTTGTGCATACAGGTGGATTAACAATTAATTTGGTAATTACCAGTGCTGTTAGTTTAAGGCAGCTTTGACATAAACTTGCATTAGGTGGTGGTGTAATACATTTAACACTGTATAATAATGCTGTGCATCATTTGTGGGCTGAACTCTCTTAAGCTGTAGAAAACAATGACTCAACCTTTTTAAGACCCTGATTAACATATATTTGCCTTAAGATATATTTTCAGCATAATGACTTGTATCCACCACCAATTAGGCTTAAGAATTATGCAAACACTGATGATGTCTTAACAACCCGGGTTCAAGGCTGCATTGTATTAATAGCCTGGCATTCATTTTTGAGACCAGTTTGCACGTAATAACCTACATCTATTGACAAATGGTAGGGATCAATATAGATGCTGAGTGAATTATTCATTAAGACCAAAGAATAAACCTACACTGCCCTCTTAGCAGATAATTGGGCCGAGAGAAAAGCAGTAACCTGTGGCTCAGGTGGTAGAGCAGGTCGGTGGATTGATCCCCGGTTTCTCCTGTCCATGTGTCGGAGTTGCCCCCAGTGCAAACATCCAGTGTTAATTCAATTCAATTCAATTTTATTTACTGTATATAGCACCAAATCACAACATAAGTCGCCTCAAGGCGCTTCATTGACACAGAGAAAAACCCAACAATCATATGACCCCCTATGAGCAGCACTTTGGCGACAGTGGGAAGGAAAAACTCCCTTTTAACAGGAAGAAACCTCCGGCAGAACCAGGCTCAGGGAGGGGCGGGGCCATCTGCTGCGACCGGTTGGGGTGAGAGAAGGAAGACAGGATAAAGACATGCTGTGGAAGAGAGACAGAGGTTAATAACAGACATGATTCAATGCAGAGAGGTCTGTTAATACATAGTGAGTGAGAAAGGTGACTGGAAAGGAAAAACTCAATGCATCATGGGAATCCCCCGGCAGCCTACGTCTATTGCAGCATAACTAACGGAGGATTCAGGGTCACCTGGTCCAGCCCTAACTATATGCTTTAGCAAAAAGGAAAGTTTGAAGCCTGATCTTGAAAGTAGAGATAGTGTCTGTCTCCCGAATCCAAACTGGAAGCTGGTTCCACAGAAGAGGGGCCTGAAAACTGAAGGCTCTGCCTCCCATTCTACTTTTAAATACTCTAGGAACAACAAGTAGGCCTGCAGAGCGAGAGCGAAGTGCTCTAATAGGGTGATATGGTACTACAAGGTCATTAAGATAAGATGGGGCCTGATTATTTAAGACCTTGTATGTGAGGAGCAGGATTTTGAATTCAATGCTGGATTTAACAGGAAGACAATGAAGGGAAGCCAAAACAGGAGAAATATGCTCTCTCTTTCTAGTCCCTGTCAGGACTCTTGCTGCAGCATTTTGGATTAGCTGAAGGCTTTTCAGTGAGTTTTTAGGACATCCTGATAATAATGAATTACAGTCGTCCAGCCTGGAAGTAATAAATGCATGAACTAGTTTTTCAGCGTCACTCTGAGACAGGATATTTCTAATTTTAGAGATGTTGCGCAAATGGAAGAACGCAGTCTTACATATTTGTTTAATATGTGCATTGAAGGACATGTCCTGGTCAAAAATGACTCCAAGGTTCCTCACAGCGTTACTGGAGGCCAAGGTAATGCCATCCAGAGTAAGAATCTGCTTAGATACCATATTTCTAAGATTTTCAGGTTAGCATGTGTGTGAATATTGGATAGAAGTGCTGAGGTACAGAGAAAAAGCATTGTACAAATGTGTGTGTGACTTGTAGTTGAAAGCACTCTGTGTGCTCAAATTGAGTAGAAAGGCACTATATAAGTATCGGTCCATTTACTATGACATATAACGTTTTCTTGTGAGCAGTGTAATAGATTCTACAACGCTGTGATGCTTTTTCACAGCGAAGCAGTAATGATTTTTAGGTTAAGTTTATAAGCAGCTTGCTTGGAGTCCAGCTCTGAGAGCATATTCTTATCTGTCTGTTACGTTTATAAAGCATCACCTGTGTGTGATGCGAAACCGAAAATATGGATTTTATGATCTCAGATACAGATATCTGTTGCTCATTATATAGTCTATAATACTTAATGCTTAATAAAGGGGAACAGTTAATTATTTTCTGCAATATAGAGCAACACTATGTCTGGAAGGAGAGAATCTGTTCAAACCTGACTTGCCTGTACCAGGACAATCACTGATGCTTTCTAAAATCGTTTGCTATGATGACATCTCTGCAGTGTGTTTTTTTTCATAGCTCAGTATTGCATCACAGGTTTCGTCACTTTGAATAAATGCTTGGGTGGGCCAGCTATATTAACGAAATATTTATGTATATTTTTTACCCAACCATCGATTTGGCCTAAAGGGCAAAAAGTGAGGGACACCCTGGAAAGGTGGCACAGGGCTAACACAGAGAGACAGACAATTACTCGTACTCGCATTCACAGTTAATCTAACATGCATGTCTTTGGACTGTGAGAAGTAGCTCAGGTAACCAGAGAAAGTCCACGCAGGAAGGCCCAAGCAGCGACACAAGGTCGCAGCCGCAGCATTTTACTGCATTGTATTTTGTACCAAATCATCATCAGTGGCCGACAAGTGGTGCTCGCTTTCAGACATGTCTGGGTTTGTGTTTTTGTTGTGTACACTAGTTCACAGCCCTCGTATTTAAGTAAGCATGGATGCGCCTTCTTTTTTTCATGTACACATCTTTGCCTGCTGGCGATGTACCACTACAATACTTCAAACTGTTGAAATAAGTTGAAACTTTTTCACAAAGACCCTTGTGACTGTCAACCAGCTTTTAAGTTATTACCTTCATTCTCCAAGGAGTTCATTCCAAATCATCTCAACCAGGCTTAGACTGAATGATTACTGCTTTCTCGCTCTCACAAACACACACTCACACAAACAAACATACACTATAAGCCAGTGTCAAGATTTCGCTGGCACAAAGTCCATTGCTTACATTTCTTGCCCTAAGAAGTTACCCAATTTTTATTGGCCTCTCTCAGTGCTGGTTTCTTTGCAGCAGTTTAGTCTTTATCCACACAATTTCTTGTAACAGTTGATGTTGAGAAAGGTCTACTACTTAAACTCTTAAGGATTGATGCAGGCTCTAATGTGAGGTGAAGTTAGCTGGTAATTTAGGTGGCTAACACTAATGGACTCATTCTCTGCAGCAGAGGGAACTCTTGGTCTTCTGTTTCTTCAGGCAGTCCTCTTTCTAGCATTTGAAGGTTTTGAAGATTGTATTTGAAACTTTTAATGTTTTAACTATACATTGGTAAAACACAACTGATGCTGACAAATACATTAGTACAGTTAGAAATTCCAGGGACCGTTCACCATCACTGACATGCAACAATTTTATGATGATGGTGGGTAAAATAATCCCATTCTAGGAGATTAGGGGGTTAAGATGTTGCTCGTCAATATCTTGATAGTTTTTGTTTGCTCACTAACTAGCTTTTCTTTTTTTCTCCCCTTGTGTTCTTTTTTTTTTTTTTTTTTATAAAAAAAGTTTTTTTCTGGAACGTAGATGATACTTAGAATATTTTAATATAGAATACAAAGAAAGGGACAAATACTCATCTTATGCTTTATGAGTAGGGATGGGAAACAAGAACCAGTACTTCCATTACTTGGAATTTTTAGTCTGCTTATCGATTCAGCTTATTGGTTCCACTTGCACCAGGACAGAAACAGCTGCATTATGTTGCTTACACAACTTTGGCTCTTTGCAAGCAGCTGCACAGACAGCATGCTAATGCTAAACTAGCCAAGAACCCAGAGTGATGGCAAAGCTGAGTGAACTTTGAACCCAGGCCAGCAGCCAGACTCTGAACAGTTAACAAACCGATGAGGAGTCAGTCTGCATCTTCCTTTTGTACCTGTTAATGTTTCTATAGTTGAATCACCGCAGGGATCGCTTTCGTATGAATACCTTTTCGAGAAAAATCGTACGTGTCCTCATTAGATCAGAAATTTGTCTTTGTGTCTGTAGCCTGAGGATTATATTAACTTTTATAAATCTGTATTTGTGAGTGTGAAATGAAATGATGGGATATGCTATCACTACGTGGGTGAGCATGTATGAGAAGTGGTTTTCGAAACTGCTTCTCATTTTGAAATCAATGTTTCTTTTCCGTACTGAAACCCTGTTATTCTGTGTTCCAATTTTGACTTTAACTCTGTTTTATTGGCATTGAATTAAAACAAACATTAATTATAAATCATGGGCAGCACGGTGGCACGGTGGTTAGCACTGTTGCCGCACAGCAAGAAGGTCCTGAGTTCAATTCCACCATCAGGCCGGGGTCTTTCTGTGTGGAGTTTGCATGTTCTCCCCGTGTTTGCGTGGGTTCTCTCCGGGTACTCCGGCTTCCTCCCACC
>NW_005187422.1:4127689-4129843 GCF_000239375.1 Pundamilia nyererei
CCAGAGTGTACCCCGCCTCTCGCCCTATGACAGCTGGGATAGGCTCCAGCGCCCCCCGCGACCCTGAAAAGGATAAGCGGAAGCGAATGGATGGATGGATGGATTAATTATAAATCACCAAAACTACAGTGTATGTGTATAAACAGTCAGCAGCCTAAAAAAATATTCTCTGCATCTCTGAGATGGAAAAATGATTGATTTGTTAAGCATTAATGGATGGTTCTTATATTAAATACAGATGTTCAAGCTAAGTTAGGGAGGATATATGTTCCAAAGAACTGAGGGAAAAATCCTGTTTGAAGGCTTTCAGCTGACACTAACAAATGACAGTGAAACAGCAGTCTTTTATTGTACAGTACAGGATGTGAGGAAGAAGATAAGATGAATAAGACTGGAGGCAGCAGGAGCTCAGGCAGCATATGAGATGATTTATAGTCTCTGCATATCTTTTGGATTTAGAGGACAGGGCATTCACTTATGTAGTCATTTTCTAAAAGAAGTCAGTGTGACCCCTCAGTTCAGTATGTTGGTTTATTCATACAGTATAAAATACAACTACATGCAAAAGTTACAGTTTTTACTGTTACAGAGTTTATTCAGTGAAACCTCTGGTCAGTTAGGCAGCAGAGGGTGTTGTTAATCGGTTTCAGCTGCTTTTCTGTTACTGAAATTAACAACTGATGCACTAAAGGGTCAACAATGAGACAATCCCCAAACTGGAATGGGTTTACAGTTGGACAGTTTTCCCCTCATCATTGTTTCTGACTGGATATGCAAAGAGGAACAGGATGGACATTGTAGTGCCTACAAAATGCCCTCCAACACACCACTGGTGTGAATGTTTCTAACCAAACAATCAGAGACTGACTTCATTAGGGTGGGCTGAGGACCCAGTGTCCTCTAGTATAGGTCCTGTATATTTGGTATTTGCACCCTGTGATTTTTAGGGTCTGGAAAAGCTGTGGGGAACATTATCCTGCCTGTAACATTGGCCACCATGAGCAGTCTGGTGGTAAGTCCTTGATGGCCTGTGAAGGCTTAACCATGCATGGACACAGAGACCTCCACAGACTAGGCAATGGCACCCTGGCTGCCATTAGGTATCAGTATGAAATCCTTGGACTCATTGTTGGACCCCGTGATCTCTGCTTGCCACGTCACTACTACTGTCTTCCTGTTTTGATGCCTCTTTAATGTGGTTGTCTAAGGAACAGAGCTCGGTGGCTGTAAGGGGGCAACGTGACTTACCTTTCTCCAAACCGCATGTCGAAGTGTCCTTGGTGAATATGGCTTTTAGTATAGAAGCACTTTAAGTGCTCAGTAAGAGCAGAAAATTGTTGCATAAATACCTGTGATTTGCTATTTGCCACACCACTCTGGCTGAGCACTGTAGCCCCACCCACATGCTCTTCAAAACCTTTTGTTTTAGAGGGACAACCATGCATGACATTTTTGATTTCACTGTAAGAATAAAAACACCCCAAAAGTTTATGATTATGAATATATAGATTACTGGAGTCAACCATTTTTATTTGGTTTGGTGAATCAATTCCACTAATGGAGTGAAGTTTTTTATAACTGTATCTGTTGATTATTATGATACTCTTCTGTCCTCTCTGACCAGAGTAATAGGATCATAAAAAATGTCCCAGCACATCTCTAATATAGACTTTTTTTCCCCCCTTATTCAGAAGTTGTTTTCATTCACACACCTAAAGTTATCTGGGTTATATGTCTATATGGGCTGCTGATGGATGATGGGAGAGCTGATTGCAAATGGTTTAAGAAAAATAAAAATAAATGTAAAGGTTTTCTTTCTTTTTTTTCTTCTTCTTGGATTACCCGACAGCAAACCGGCTGTAATATATCTGCACGGCCTTGATAAAGTTGTTCATCAAAATTGACTTGGCTGCTTGGCTTGGTTTCCTCGATGAGAGGAAATTTATTATAAATCAAATTGTAATATTCATTGAAATAAATTTTTTGCAAATTGAGACCATAAAAAATCTAAAGGCTTAGTCCAAATTGACATTCAATGCTATAGCTGATAATCAAGTAAAAGAAAAATGTGCCCTCTTTTAATTGGAGGTTTTATGCATCATCATCATATAATGAGGGCAACCGTGGCTCAGGGGGTTGGGAATCGCATCTGTA
>NW_005187422.1:4129937-4140065 GCF_000239375.1 Pundamilia nyererei
GGCAGCTGTGGCTACAACTGTAGCTGCCTCCACCAGTGTGTGAATGTGAGAGTGAATGAATAGTGGTATTGTAAAAAGCGCTTTGGGTGCCTTAAAAAGCGCTATATAAATCCAATCCATTATTATTATTATTATTATTATTATTAATAAAAAGATCATCTGGTCCTTTGCAGGTCTTAAGAATGGTAAATACAACTTCAACAACATGTAACATGTTAAACTGTCCCATTATTTATTCATGAAAAACTAAGCCTAAACATATTCTCAAACCCTCTTGTTGAATAATAATTGCTGTAATATTCAGTTTCACTCTCACTAAATAACTAGTACATCTAGTTTCTTCAGGATTTATAAGAATGTTTGTTAATATCGTTCATCTAAAAAAGTCATGTTTTCTACTAAGTTTAGCTTCACATAAAGTAAAGTCAGAGTTTGGTATCAGGGAGTTTTATAATATAATATTAATTAAATTAAAAGTAATTAATAATGAACAATCCAGCGGAAGTACAGTTCGGGTTACAGACTCAGTGTAGTTTTTTGCTGCTCTTTTAGAAATTGTATGTTTGCCACTGCATATCCGTCATGCATGTCATGGAGTGACATGCATGACGGACATCACGGCATCAACCCACTGAAAGTGTTCCTTTTTTGACTGCAGCTGGGAGAGATTTACTTCTCACAAGCAAACCCACAGCGTCAGACTGAGCTGTTCACACAGTGAAGCTGTTGTTGCATCGTGGAGTCAGCGTTCTGGAGACTGGTGATTCTTTATTTAATTGTCTGCTCTCGATGCAGCATCTGCCTTCTCTGCTTTCACAGCATTTGAGCTCATGTTGGGTCCTCGGTGACACTGTGCCCACCACTTTGTTCATTTGTCATTGTTTTAGATCCATGCTATTTTGTATATAAACATTATTCTATTTAGTTCTGCATTTATCTGTGACATTTGTCATAAATGTAATATTTAAGTTTAATGATGAATTTCTATAGATGTTGCAGTCCTAAGCCCTGCTTTGCTCCACTCACTCACTTGATCTTTACTTTGGATTTGTCGTTGAACCAGACATGAGAGCCTATCAAGCAGCCATCTTTACCATTCATCATATAAAAATGCATTACACAGTCATTGAGCATGATGCTCAGCTGGTACAGAACAGTCCTTCACGTCCCATACATCCATTATTCCATCCAGTACTACTAAACTTGGCACAAAGCCTAATCTCCTGACAGCAGCCAGACACTTTGAGTGACAAATGGAGGGGAGGGAATGAAAAGTGATGGAACAGCTGTGAGTTTTTGAAAGCATTTTTAACATTTAATGCCTTCAGATGACAAGACTATTTATTCCTCATCTGCTGCTGTCAGTCAGCGCAGCATGTCTCGGGTAAACAAATGGGTCTGAGGGACACCTGTGTGGACCTCGGCACTTTCAAATGATGTACTGTAGCTGACTGTCAAAGACATCTTCAAGGGTGAAAACGGCTTACTTGATTCAGTTTGTCAGTGCTTAATGATGTTTGGAGAAACAGCGACAGCATCAAAATGTTTTCATGGTGTTTTTTTTAATGGCACGTGGTCCTGCTGTTTTACAGGGAAATGGACACGAGCGTGACTTTCTGGACGACAGGCGAGTGTTCATCATGGATATGTACAATCGCTACATTTATCCTGGAGACGAATATGCCAAAAGTGAGTGAAAAGCACCGTCGATTTTCCTCTCAAACTGCCTCTTTTGACCTTTCAATTCATAACAATTTTGAAATAATTCGTACCTTCAAACAGGTTTATGCCGTTCACATGTTCTATAGGACGTAAATGCATGAGAAAAACAAACCCAACACTTGTCCAAATACCCCATCAAGGTTGAGGTAGTAGCAGTGGTTAGTTGCCTTCCCCCACTCCCATCCCTTAGATGTCACTGTGTTTTAATTATGCTGTGATTTCCCCGAGCACTACAACTCACTCTGTTAGCACTCAGTGGGAAATCTAGCACGCAGCAGTCCCTGCAACACCATAATCATGGCTTCTGCACAAATTAATCTGTCAATACATTGAAGCTCCTCTGACAGGGAGCACATTCCACTGTGTAGCCCCGATTCTAACAATACTCTGCAGAGCAAATGTCGCAGTCTGCCTTTAAAAAAAATTCTCTCCGTCCTCCATCCAGTTATCTTGCTTTGCACAATTAATTGAATTTAAGACATTTTATAATTGTCTGTCCCCTTAAGAGAGTAAAATAAATGTATATTCTGGCTTGTTTAAGATAAAAAAAACTGCCGTCATATTCTTTTTCATATTTTTTTCTCTGAGACACATTATTTCTCTGTACCTTTAGAGCCCAAGCTTATGTTTTTTTTTTCTTGAAAGTCTTGTAAAAACTACCAAGAACTTTTTGTTTGACTTTAATGTGCCGTTGCACTGGCTCGTCCTGCTTTTACAGCCTTATTCTGTTTAAAAACATTAAGGTTTTCTAATTAACCTTTTTCATAATTTTCAAGTTTAATTAGTATCAATGGAGTTAAAGCACTTCTGCAGAATTGTAAAATTTTAGAATGAAGAAATCCAGTTACCTACATTGATATTCTATTAAAAAAATCAATGTTGTTTTAGTTTGATTTGTTAATCATGTTAGAAACAGAGTATTACTAAAGAAAGTCAATAAAATCTACTGTAAAATATACATGAAAAGGTCTCATAAACAAAAGTCGGAAGAGCTAAATCACACATTGGTCCGGCATCCTTACTTGATACTTGTTATAAATAATTAGCCATCTTCTCCAGTGTCCGTCATACACAAATACAGGTAAAGGGAGCAATGTTGACCTTATTGTTACAGTTTAATGTATTGCTGGTTAAACATGTAATTGATGTGGGTGCTGCTTTTACATGTCACATCCACTGTGTTGAAGATCAGAAACGTAACATCCAGCATCCTTGTTATAGAAGTTTGGTTAGTTTATTTTTTTTAAACTGGGGATGCTGAAGATGTAATTTAAGTTGTTTTTACACCTAAAGCCACTTTCACCTACTGACACAGCGCTTTATTCAATCAGTGATAATTTTGTCAACTTATAATTTTCATTAGTTTTTGTTGGCGACAAGAACGAATGCTTGAGGAAAAACACTATGTTAAAATGTATTGACACTTTCGTCGATGAATTAAATGCTCCCATTAAAACACAACGTGATGAGAATTCTTGGGAGGAAGAGAAGAGCAGACACATTTCGTGTTTGATGTTAAGGAAAATGAGATTTTTGCAAACGGTGTGGAGAAACTCTCACCGGTAAAACATTTTAGTCAAAGGAATCTACTTCAGAGTTTATCTGTGATAATCTTATATTTTATCAACTGAAACTAAACTAAAATAAATCTGATGGCTAAATTATGACTAAAACTAAATCAACATTTGCTGTAAAAATTAACACTGTATTCAGTACACTTTAAAGGTGCAATATGTAAGATTAATGTTCACAAGTTACAAGTGTAACTTTAGGTGTTGTAACTTCAGGATTTGGTGTAAAATATATTAAGATATTTTCTTGGCACATATTGGATCACTTAGTACCCGGTGAGCATGATTTAAACACAACGTATATGTAGTAATGTATGACCAGAGTGTAGCCATCTTTTTATGGATGCTTCCACAGGACGCAGCATGATTTCACAAAGCTGGCCTCTTTAGTAGCAGATCTCAATCCAACAGAGCACTCTTGGGATTTGGTGAAATTCAAAGCTGAAAAATCTCTGTGATGCTATGGAACAAAATCTCTAAGGATTGTTTCCAGCGCTGCGTTGAGTCTGTTTTATGAAGAATTAAAGGAGTTCTGAGAGCAGAAAGGGCTCCGACCTGGGACCAGTAAGGTATCTATAAAGTATCCATATACAAACACAAAGACTCCAAAGTAGATATGCATTGATTTCAATATCTTATTCATTTACTTTTTACACCACCGTTTTTCAGGTGCAAGTGCTCTTTAGAATGAAAACTACGATTAGCATCCATGAGTAAATCGAATTAAAGTATCATTAATGCTTTATTTGCTCTGTCTGTAGCCCCACTCCTGTGTGACTTCTGTTAACCAAAAATATGGCGTGGGCCGTGTTTAAGCTTTACCCTTCCATTTCAATGATTTATACCTGGTGGTTAATGGTCTCACTCAGTGTCATACTATGTCAAACTGCTTGTACTTTTCAATAAAACTGTCTAACCTATTAATAAAAAGTTTTTCTATTAAAACAGGGGAAGTATAGACACAAATCTGAGGTTGGAAAGAGGATGGATACTTCCTGCTTTATCTAACAGTAGAAAGATTTTCAATTTACTTGGAAAAGTATCCATTTGGAAGCACATATTACAGATACGAGTCAGAAGTTTTACAATGCCATCAATGGCTTCCTTCACTATTGCCATACCAGTTTTATTACAGTCAGTCAACGATTTATTCTTACACTTTCTCATAATATTCATTTCTTTTATTGCTCTCAGAACTCTGCCAGTTCTTAAAGAAATCCTGTTGAAATACTGCAGCAATTCCTAGACCATGTATAAGTGATGTCTTTGGAATCAACTCCCCATAAATGCTTCTACTTTGTATCAGTTGGATTATTGAGTTGCTATGTCCGGTAGCTTCACTGTGTCTCATATGCACCAGTCTTGTATAAATTTTTTGTTCAACAACAGGAGCAATAAAAAGGAAGGTGGAGCTGGACTGGGGCACGGAAGACTCAGAGTACCTTCAGAAGGTTGAGCTCCACATGGAGGGAACACTGAATGAGGTCTTGCCTGATATCATCGTTTATAATGCAGGGACAGACATCTTGGATGGGGACCCACTTGGGGGACTCTCAATATCACCACAGGTACTGTCACTACTGATTACTTTATACAAGGGTTTCAGAGTAGCATTCATTTGCCATTTTTGAGCTGGCAAATGACCTCTGCTAATGACGGTCCAGATGTCTGGATCATCATCAGTGGGGTTTCCACTCATGCAATAAAAGTTTAGCAGCCCAGCAAACCTATAGTCAGATAAAAAGAACGTGCTTCTTAATTTGCTTTATGGGTCACCACAGGAGATGAACGTTCTCCATCTCACCCTATCCATATCCATAGTGTTCCATCACATCCATCCATGCTGTCCTCCTGCACTACATCCATGTATTTTTTTGTGGTCTTCCTCTTTTCCTCCTGCCTCGACGCTCCATCTTTAAAATCCTTTATCTAATGTATCCTCCGTCCCTCCTCCACACGTGTTCGAACTGCTCAACCTGAGCTGTCACTCTGATGTACTTATTTCTAATCTTGCCCATCCTGGTCACTCTCAATGAAAATCTTAACATCTTCAACTCTGTCAGGAGCTCAGGCTCCTGTTTTGTTTTGTCTGCCAGCTCCTTGCATGATAACCTTTCCAGCTGTCTCCATCTCATTCATCCACATGTATTCTGTCCTGCTTCTACTAACTTCAGTTCGTCTTTTCTCCAGAGCATACCTGCACCCGTCCAGGCTCTTTATCACCTGCTCTCTACTACAGATCACAGTGTCATCTGTCAACATAATTGTCCACTGAGACTCCTGCTTGACCTCATTAGTCAACCTGTACATCACCATCGCAAACAACATGGGGTGCAGAGCTGATCCCTGAACCCATATGTGACTCCTACCATATACCTCATCACTGTCTTGCTGTCCTCATACATGTCCTGTAACACCCTTACATGCTTCTCTGCCACTAGACTTCCTCGTGCCGTACCACAGTTCCTCTCTTGTGCCTGTCATATGCTTTCTCTAGATCAGCAAAGAAGCAATGAAGCTCCTTCCGACCTCTATACTTCTCCATCAACACTCTGAAAGTATACATCGCATCTGCAGTGCTCTTCTGATTGTCATTTCTCTTCTAAACCTAACTTCAACTACTCTTTCCAATAGCTTCATGGTATAGCTCATCAGCTTTATCTCTCTGTACCTTCTGCACATAAACCTTGTTCATGAAAATAGCTGCCAGTACAGTTCTTCTACTCCTCGGGCATCCTGTCAGTCTCCACAATCACGTTAAAAAGTCTGATGAAAATGTCCAGTGCCCTCTGTCTCGACATCTGGATCCACTCTTCATATCTGCCCTCACTTCCTCCTTACTAATACTCTACACTTTGTGATTCACTAACTGTCCTCCATCTGTCCTCCTCTCTCTCATATTTTCTATTTTAATGAGTTTCACAAAGTGCTCTGTCCAACACACTCTCTTCAGTCTTTAGTACATTTTCATCTCTGTCCTTAATCACCCTAACCAACAACATAATTTCTCTGCCTAATATCTTACCTACCCAACTCCTCCTCATCACCTCTGTTCCCTTCACCTACATGTCCTGTAGGACATATGCACTGACAATGTTTAATATCAGCCCTTTGACTTGCAGCCACAAACTCCTGTCTGACACTCTCTTCACCTCCACAACACTGTTCTCATCTCTTCCTTCAAGCTTACTCCTATTTTGTTTTGCCTCTTATCTATAACATAAGCATTGTACAGTCTGATCTTGGGATGAATTTGCTAGGACAACCACTCCTGGGAAAACTGACTGCTGGACTTAAAGGGTTATATAAGTTATATAACCCTAAGTCCGTGTCCATGTTAATCGACAGCAACTGGATAGTTGTATATGTCTTTCTTCCTGGGAAATGTGTTAACATACATTTGGATTATCCATACCTGGATGATACTTAACCCTATTAATTCCCATGGAAGCCATAACAATGTAGGTACTTTGTTTTTCACACACTGCTTCTGTATTTTGGCTTTATTTTTGTGGTGGTATTTACCTCTTTTTAAAACCAGTTATGTACTGGATATGCGCACACACACACACACACACACACACACACACACACACACACACTGCTAAAAGCAACAATGGAGGACATTTAAAAACCAGAGAAATCCTATAACATATTACTGTTTTATCTGTTCTGACAATATCCATCCGTTTTTGTCAGCTAATCAAAATAAACCATTTATTGCTGTATCTGACCGAGGATGAATATGATACGGCACACTTCCTTTGGTTATATATGCGTTACTTTTTCCATGGTGTCTCATTCTGTCCTCTCCCTCCAGAGCTGCACATATGCAGCCTGTCTGAGCGACCACACAGTTAACAATTAGCAACATTTAACCAAAAATTGGGCTGCATGTGTTCACAGAACTAATGTTAGTCTGATACCTTTGATATGTTCTGTTTTTTGTTTGTTTGTTTTTTGTGACTATCCCTACAGTGTCACAGATTCAGCTCCGTATTTTAGCACGGAGTAGGGCTGTGCGATATGACCAAAATCTCATATCCTGATGTAAGACATCTATCGTCCGATAACGATATAAATCACAAAAATTTTACATTTTCTGTGAATCTCGGGCAGCTCTACTTGCGTGAAGTGTTTCCAGCTGGGCGTGGTGTACCTTGAGTCAAGTGTTTTAACCGATGCATGAAACCAAGGGCGTAGAGTTGGCATGGACGGAAGGGACATGTCCCCACGAATAATTTGATCTCTTCGAGTAAAGAAAAAAAAAACAGAAAGAAAAAAAAACGATCTGTCAACGTCTCATTCACCCAGCGGTGCAGAAAGCGTTAAATTACTGGAGTCCTACCTCATGTGACAAATATGGCCAATGTGATTGGCTGTGCCTCTCAGGGAGCTCTGTTTAGTTTTAGCAGCAGCAAGCCTGCGCTGCGAGGATCTGCAAGGAGGAGAGGAGGATGGCAGCAAAAAGGAAGAACCTGGATATAAGAAAGTGTTTTTCAAAGAAACCTGTAAGTCACTTAAAGCCAAGTTAACTCATAAAATGTGTCCGTCACAATAACGTTACAGGCTATGCTAGGCTTTGGCCCACATCAGTCTAAAACTGTATGTAACCACGAATAACGTTTTTTGGAAACTAACTGCACAACATGCAGCACTATTAGTTCTCTCAGTCTCAGAGCAGCATTTCTATTTTTGATTGAAGGTGTCAGAGAAAACAGCAGCCTCGAGCAAGCCAGGATATTAGTTTACAGAGGCTGTTAGAATTATATGTCTAACGTTAAAATGTTGGAGACACAATAATTTCATCCTAATGGTAATGATAATTTCATAGGGTTAATTTTTGAGACAAAATATCACAAAGTAGTCATGATTTTGCAAATATTCCACCTCGTAGTGCAGTTTGCACAAATTGTTTTTAAAATGCACTCACACTACAAACATTACTGATGAGTCTAGATCTGCACAAACTGACAGAAACACTGAAGCAGCTCCACATTTTATTCTTATTGTCATGTATGTCCTATTTGTCAGGTGACAGGCGAACCAACACAAAGCTCAGAGCTCAATGGTGACACAAGATCACAGGTGAAATTGGCTGATGACCTGTTGGTTCATGACTGTATTTGAAGCACATGTGTGACTGCATGTATTTGGAATGTCTTACTGTTATTTATCAGGTGACAGAGACAGCTCTGCCATGTTGTAGCTCGGACAGAGGTGAAGAGGCGAGGTCACAGGTGACTGATTGATGTTTTGGTGCTATAGATTAATGAGAGAAGGCATGTGTTTGGCTCTTTCACATAGTGGACATTGAGTTGTTGTGTGGGACACCAGTAGTCCATGTCTGTTGCTGTAACAGTAGTTCATGTTGAGAATAAAAAATCCCAGCTCACTGATTTGATAGGAGCAGTAGTGCCTAAAATGTTGCATAATTTTGCTGAGAGATCTTTTACTTTGTGGTAATCTTAGACGAGTAGTTTTATGGACAAAAGCCACCAGGTCATTCAGTGTTTTCCCTTTAGTGCTAATGTATAAGAGATGTTGGTGTACTATAACTGAACTAATGTTGTGAAGTCCTTAAAGTCATATTCTTTTATTGTCTTAACTGTATTTGAAGCTATTTTTATTTTTGTATGATACTTGATTTATATGGATTATGGCTGAAGTAAACTAAAGCCTAAAATACTTAGTCAGTCATTTGCCTAATAGTAATTTAACATTATATAATTCACTTATAAAACTACGAATTGTAATTTTAAATGGTTAAAAAGCATGTAGAATAGCATATGTAGGCCAGAATATTTCTCCTTTTATCAAGAAGCAAAGACAAAAAGGGAAAAAAAAAGAAACAGGGCAGGGTTTGGTGGTTGAATCATCCATCCCCACCAATGCCAAAACGGTGTATTTATTACACGGCGTGCTGCAGGGAAAAGCCTGTTCTAACGTTTGAGTCTAAGGTTTATGTTTTAGCACCTGGCGGCTCTTTTTTAATTCTCATCCGTAAATAATCTGCTCTTTCACGTGATCCAGTTTATTTTGAAAAGTCTCAACAGGATCTTGAGCTTTATTGTGAAAGGTTTATGTGGAAAATAAACAAGCGGACATGCGATGGTTTTACCGTTGTTGTTGCTAGGGACAACGCATAAAAACAGGCGCTTGTCCATCTGTAGCGTGGTTATATTAACTATAAGAGAAAGAGAGAACTTTAAGGAATTAATAGAACCACTACAGTGACCATCAAAACCATGAAAAAATATTGCCGTAAACAGTTTATTTTGCGACACCACGAAACAAACGATAGCGTAAAATGAAACGATAGACGTTTTTATATCGTCATCCAATATATATCGTTATATCGAACAGCCCTAGCACTGAGGTCATAACATTGAGTTTTACTGAACTATATGTTTTTATATTTAGCCCTGCTTCTAATACTTACCTCACATCCAGGTTTATTACTTTAGCGGTGTGGTCAATGTCCTGTACCCAATATTTATTGTAGTATGTAGTTTATAAACAGGAAGTAGAAATACAGTGCAGTCTTGTAAGAACTTCACCACCTATGACTAGGTCAGGGGTCGGCAACCCGCGGCTGACTGAAGAGCATGCGGCTCTTTAGTCTTTATTTTGCGGCTCCGGGTGGTTTGGGAAAATAAGTTAGAAGTATTTAGCTGAAGTGTATTTTATTTGTGTTTAGTTCTTTTTTTAACTTGTAGTTCTAAATTGTAAGATTATTCTGATCTTGAAATATAAAAATAAAATTATATCTTATTATTTTTTCATCGCTCAAAATAAGCGTCACACTCGCGGAAGCCGGTTTACCCGCCGAAAC
>NW_005187422.1:4142245-4176208 GCF_000239375.1 Pundamilia nyererei
TTTGTGTGGAAACCGGGTCCAAGTGGCTCTTTGGGTGTTAAAGGTTGCAGACTCCTGGACTAGGCAGTCAGAGGATGATCAAACATTTGTCAGTGCTGGAAAAATGTATAAAGGTAAAGTTGATATGAAAGTTGAAATGTGTCATAGGTATACATGATGAATTGGGCACTGAGTAGGGATAGCTGATTCTGGAAGTGTTTTTAATTACTGTAAAAAGCTTAAATGTATGGAAGTGTGTTTATTGAAATCCCCAAAAGAGAAAACAGTGTCTGGTAATAATGTGACACATACGCTCAGCTCCTGTTGCCATGGAGAAGAGCCTAGGCAGAGAAAAATCTCTGTAGCTGTAGCAAATCTAGACCACATCATTGTTTCAGCTGGGGCCAAATCACTTCACCACAGCTGCTGAATTCATTCCTCACCTTAATCCTATAATAACATGTCTACAAAACATAATCGCTGGGCCTGCCCCAAAACTCATGTTTGTGACATTTGGAAGTTTTCACATGTTTGCTTCGGTGACAGAGTGGTTCTCTGGAGGTTTATCGGAGCTCAGTGGGAGACATTTCTTTTAATGAGGACGACCTGCAGCTCAAAAGTCAACGCAAAACAGAGAATGAATGAAGCAGTTAAAAGATGTGAGGGTTAAAGCTAATATTCATATTCATCTGGGCGCAGCGTTTCTGTGTATCCCACAGTTTCTTAGAACCAGTTGCATGTAATTGGCAGCTGGATGCTCTATCAGATGATTTTGGGACATTAGAGGACACACAGTGTTAAAAGTCTTTAGGCTCATAATCTTACGTTGTATTATTATGTCTTATTCAGACATTGCTTATCAGACAAACTGTGTAGGTTTCTTTATTAAATAAATAATAATAGCTCTAAACAGCTTTCCTATTCACCACAACTAAGCAAAAGCATGGTTGGGTTTGACACAATTAGGACAACATTCATTGGATACACTACGCAACTTGGAGGTGCAAATTTTTATACAGATTTCAGCCTCAAATATTTAAGTGTTACTTGCTCTCCCACCATCGGTCCTGTACACTGCCAGCCGGGATTATTAGCTGAGACAACCATGACTTGGAGGGAAAACATCAGGATGTGATTAATTTGGGAACAAAAAACAATGAAGATTCAAGTTACTAAGATTTATTAAGGTCACTGAAACCAGTATATAAATTACAAGATGCAAAAACAAAAGGAAAGAAAGAAATTAAATATCTGATGTGATAGAATTTCAACAGCTTTCGTTTGTTTGTTAGGCTGATTTTGGTTTAAAATGGGAAACATACAAACTGTCTTATATGTGAGAAAAATGCGCCACTCAGTTCCTTCTCTCAAACAGGGTTTTCATTGAGCCTGGATAGTCAGAAGTGACTCTGAGTATGCCCCACATTTCACTGAATCGAGTCTACTAAATATGCTTGACTATGCTGGCAGTTTAAGTGAGTGGGGTGAAGACAAGACTCAAGACTGGGCCTAGTCTGCTTTATTTATTTAAAATAACAATTATGTTTTGGTAGACTGAAGCACACACCAAAGAATGAGAGCACGCTGTAGCTGCAGCTGATCACTGAGTACTGTACTTCATTTTGGCAGTCAGCAATTTGAATTCATGTGCTTGATATTCGTTACATAGTGTATTAACTTTCCTAGAACCATTTCATTAGTGTATATCATTAAATGTATGTACAGAGGCTTGTATAACTGTAAATCATTTGTTTTCACCACAATCAATTTTAAATGCAGATGGAAGCCTTACTAATTTCCTCTAATTACTGAAATAAAAAACATGGTGTCAAGCATGTTTATTCAGTGCTAACTGGTTCATTATTTCTCCTGTCAGACCAGTATCAAGTGGTGTTTGAATGTGCGTGGGTGTAGACAGCAAGTGATTAATCATTAATTAAAAACACGTTTTGGATAGACTGCATGTATTTGCATTTGTTTGGGCGCTTGCATTAAGTCATATTAGAGTAAATGGGGGGCCGACATACAAAACCAGCTGTTAACTGCTGTGCAGCTGTGTGAAGTTGAGCCGTGTAGCCTGAATCTAAGGTTTCACTGAAATGTATTTTGAAGCAACGTAGTATTAACATGGTTAATACATGGTTAAACATTAAAGTCATTTGTATGTTTGTCACTTGCACACCATGATGTCAACAGTTGGGTTTTGAGTCCCACAATTTGAAGTTTTAGCGTTGGTGTTTTGGCTGCTAACATTAGCTAGTTAGCAGATGCATTCATAAATGGTGTGGGTGGCACCAATTAGTCAGTATCTATATAAAGAAGAATTGAATTGAATGCCCAGGTGGGAGGCCAAAACAGGGTTTTACTTTTCTTGTAACACATTGTTACAGAATTTGTTGTTTTGGCATTGGAGACCCCAGCATCTGTTCACTTCCTTGTGTTCCTTTTGCCTTTATGAATTTGCTATCTAACTATTGGAAAAAAATGATATGCCCCTGATCCAGGGCTTGTTTAATAGTTTTTGATTTAAGATCTGGGTTTGCTAGTATCTTTTAAGTTAGGCCTTGTGTACTGTAGGGTATTTAATGTTATGGATGAGGTAAATCTGTTTGGTGCAATGCAGATGTTCTTTTGTGTTGAACTATAACATGCCCAGGCCTATGATTCCAGCCCATTCGTGTCTAATATTGAATGAATCTGCACTGCTTTAGTAGCAGGAAAGAAAAATGTGTAACTGGCAGGCTCAGCTGAATCAGGCCACATGGGCTCTTCATGTAACTAATTTATCAGGAAATTTCAAATTGTACTGAGAGCTGGTCAAAATGAGCCAAATTGGAATTTATTACTTACTGTGCAGAGATTTCCAGCCAGTGATCCTGTGCATCCCAGAAAGTAATTGGCGCAAATAAGGTAAATGTGCAGGATGTGTTAGTTGTGGTGGCACACTCCTGTATGTTGCAGACCTATTTTGTTCATTTAAACTGGTAAATGTCCTTTTAAAAAAAAGCAGCGTGCAGCTTAAATAATTATTATTTGAAGTTCTGGCTGAACATGTGTTTCTGCCATGCTTAATAATGTTCCAAATCACTCAGTGTTTTAACAGATGTTCCATAATAAATGACAGTGTTGACACAAACTATTTGAATCCCTCCACAGACATGCATGTGTGCTTCTTCCTCTAGCTGTTCCAGAGCTCAGTAACTCAGTGTAGTGGATTTCATGACTTTGTCCTTGGGTTCAGATCAGGACTCTGGACTAGACATGTCAATGTTATCAGCATGTTCTATCAAATCTTTTATCAATGAGATGCACTGTCTTGCATAAAAAGTGGTAGCTGTTTGTTGCTATTCTAATATCAGCTAACACATTTAATGTTAGCCATACATCCTAAAATAAATCACCCTAATCCAACCATAACACTTCCTTCAGTAACACACCGGAGTGTGTTACTGAAGGAAGTTCTAATAAACATTAGTGTTCTCTGTTGGGTAGCTAAACTTATAATCACAGTTATCCTGGTTAGCAGTTGTAATGTTGAACATTTAGCACAACTATTTGTGAACTTGAAAACCACCAAAGCAAGAGGACCTAGTTAAAATATTTGCACAAAAGTGCATTTTTTTCACATTTATTCTGTTTTCATAATTGCTGGAGGCCAAAATTGTCACTCAAGTTTGCCTTTGAGATGTAATTGCCGAGTCCTTGCATGGGCATTTTTATGAGTATTTAAGTCGAACAAATCACATTTGCCACATTAATTTATTACAGTCATATACTAGAGTTCAAGTTTGGTGTCTAGGTTCATTACTCCTGGCAAATATGACACAGAAATTTAGGATTGATGAGTAAATATGAGTTGGGAGCTACAGGTGGAGGATGGGCAGCAGTGATGCAGGGCAGTGGCACAGGGAGATGTTATGGCTTATGTACACCTCCAAAGTGGGCGGGTGCTTTGGTACATGAAATAAGGAGTATGAGGCATATGTGTGACACAGTGCTTCTTGAGTTCCATGCCTGCTCCATTAGTGTGATTGTAATGCTTCAATATTCTACAAATGAGGCTCTGGGACACTCACCATCCTTTTTGACCTTCACCGTAACGTGTTGGTAGTTAAATAGCCTTTGTAAGATGCTTCCTGAAAGTGGCAACAGATGGGAGATTATCACCAATGACAAGTGTAGTTTTGTTTGCAGCTCTTTGTCTGTTCATGTTAGCGTGTGTTTTTGGGCCAGATCTTCCTGTTCTCTCAGGAGAAAAGAAGTCCAGAGGATCCAGAGAAGGTAGTGCTTGAAAGCATGGACAGGCTGCCTCTTCTTCTAACTTTCTTCTCCTTCTTCTCTGCCAGGGCATTATAAAGAGAGATGAGCTCGTGTTCAGGGCTGCGAAGCGTCGTGGGATCCCCGTACTCATGATGACATCCGGAGGATATCAGAAGAAAACAGCCCGAATAATCGCAGACTCCATCCTCAACCTGCACCGGCAAGGTCTAATAGAAGGCAACGCGGCGGAAGGAGAGGGATCGACACCGCTGACGACCCACATGACGCCCACCTCTGGATCGGCAGGGTCAACATCCACAGCTGTCTGAGGAGCCTTGATCCTGGAGCTAACACTAAGATACCTGACTTTAAAGCACTAAGTAACTTTATATTGTGCTGTGATCGTGTGACAGCTGTTGTAACATTCAACACTTGTCTAAACTCAGATTATGTAACAAGAAGTTTGCACATGTACACTTAAATATTCATAAGCTTTGGTAACATTTTCACATTTGTTATGCGCAGGTTGACACGTACTCAAAGGGAATAATCATTCCGAGGGAAAAAGCTGTCTTTAAACAACCGTGTTTTCACAGCTACGACTTTCATATGGCGAAAAGAGCTTTTTAAATGTTTAATCAGTAGGAGAGTTATGGGTTTTATGTGTAATGTGTGATCAGCATTTTGGCTAAAGGTAATCTTTAATCTCAGGAAATGCAGAACTAATAATAGCATATGAAGCATATGCTATATTAAGGCTTGATGTACTTAAATAATATACTTCCAATGTATGTGTAAATAATGTCTCAAGTTATAAATATAAAACATATATAATATAAAAACAAACATAACCGCACATGAAAGTGTAATTATCTTAATCAGAAGTAATCGTTGGGTGAATTTTAACATTGAAAGAAGATCAAATCTATATATATAAGTGAGTAGTGTCTTAATTGAGATGAGTTTTGTGCTTTGAATCCAATCTAATATGTACAGTTAATGTTTAAAGTTATTACAGGTACTAATTGTCCCTGTAATTGAAAAGATTTGAGACACTAAAACTTTTGACTGAGCACTTTAACTGCTTAAGAAACTCAAGTCCCCCAATGTTTTAGACTCCTGAAATTCAGTCTGCTTCTTCCAGCATGTCTAGATTTAAGTCTAAAACCCAGAGTGTTCAGTGATTAATGAGAAAGCCTGTACAGCAGGGTTTCCAGTGGCTTTCACTTTTGATTGGTTGTTTATAGTTAGACACAGAGCTTCCCTAATGATGTTTACACATGTCGAAACTTTGTAAAGGGAGCCACAAAAACACTCAGATCAATATGATTAATGCAGCAGCTGAAACAAAATCACCGCTTCCAAACGATACTAAAGACATCGTCTGACACAGACTGAATACAAGCTGTGTGCTGGGGTGTAATGACCACTACGACATTTTACTATCAATCTCTGCCTAAAACACGAACTGAGGTCACAGTGCATCACAAGCCTTTCTGTGAAATACTGCCATTGTCCTTCTTTGCTAATATAAGCTGATATCATATGACAGGGCATAGTGGTCCCACGTGAACCTACACTGCAAAAACCCACCTCCTTAATACTAGATAAATACACTTATTTTTGGTGAAGATTTGCTTAAAACAAGTGAAATTATCTGCCAGTGGGGTAAGTGTTTTTTTTCTTATTAAGATTTCTTGAAACAAGAACAGAATATCTAGATTTAAATAAAGCTAAAAAATAAGTCCATCCATCCATCTTCATCCGCTTTGTCCGGGGCCGGGTCGCGGGGGCAGCAGCCTAAGCAAAGAGGCCCAGACCTCCCTCTCCCCAGCCACCTCCTCCAGCTTATCCGGGGGAATACCAAGGCGTTCCCAGGCCAGCCGAGAGATATAATCTCTCCAGCGTGTCCTGGATCTGCCCCGGGGCCTCCTCCCGGTGAAAAATAAGTCTTTTACACTTATTCCAGGCAACAAATCAGAACATTGAAACTTAAAATAAGCTTTAACCACTTATTCTAGGGAACAATTAGATAGTTAAATCTTAAAATAAGCCTTACACACTTATTTCAGGCAACCAATCATGGCAATTGAAACCTAAAATAAGCTTTAACCACTTGTTCTAAGCAAAATGTTGACGAAAACAGGCATAAAACACTTATTCTAAGGAAAAAATCAATAATCTAAAAACTAGTACATTAAATCATTTTAAATAAGTCGTCGCATCAGAAATTGATGCTTCTTTCCTGCGTGACAAAAAATAGGAGACAGATGTTTGTTTGTTGTTTGTTTTTTAAGTTAATTCCCAATTAAACTGTTTTATTGATAACTACATTGCTGCCTGTATTATTGTTGAAGTCCTAAACGTCACCTTTAAAGTGTTTGTGCTAATAACATCATGTACAGTCAGACTGGAGAACAGCACTGAGAGGCTTTGAACAGATCACATAGTTCAATTCAACATATAATGCTTTAAGGATGCACAAGCATCTACTTAAAATCTATTAAATTTATCATCTGTGATATTATTATGTACAAGCCCAATGTATTTTGTTCATCTCCCTTAAATAAACAGGCAGCCTTAAAGTATGAAATATTCATATACAAATACACATATAAATGTGTGAACTATCTCAGTGGCTGATTGTGCCCCACAGGCCTCAGTGTGAGCTTGAAGACATTTATAATGTTTAAGTAGTTTAATGTGCAGGTGCTGACGATAAACACATTTTGAATGAAAGCTGGGGAACTTTGGTAGCACAGAAACAAGTGGCTATTCTTTGTGACCATATGGATCACTCATATTACCATTATTTCAAATACTCCAAAAAGCTGGGGTCCAGGGTATAATTGGCCGTTTTTGACTACTTTTGATTTGGCCTCTAAATTTCACCTTTAAAAACTGTTTATCTTGCCAATCTGTTATTTTCAGGTGAATGAAATACAGTTACACTTTCAAGCACTTTTAAGCACCACATCTGAAATTCAAGCACTTTTCAAACCTTGAAAAGACAACATTAAAATTCAAGCATTTTCAAGGATTTCAAGCACCCGTACGAACCCTGAAATTTAGTGAAATAATCTGCCAGTGCAGTAAGATAATTACACTTGGTAAGAATTCTCAAAATAAGAAAAATAAAGCCAAATGAAAGCAGGCAAAGTATACTGTGTACATGAACAACATGTACACAGAAACAAATATTTCAGTCAATCATAGTACACAAAAATTTAAAGACACATTGTAAGTGTAACATTGTTATTTTGTGTTCCTTTTAGAACTGCTAAACCAGTTAGCTACTTAACATATAAAATGTAATACAAAGAGCATTTGCAATTTTAAACAGAATTTGCAGAACAGATGTGTTTAAAGAAAGAAAGTACTTTGTATTACATTAATAAGAATTTTTAAAATAAATTGCAACTTCAAAGCTATCAGGTCCAAACCATCCAACACAGACCTAATCTTGCTCAAACAGCTCTACGTTTCAATAAAAATTTCTACAGCCTGCCATGACTTTTTTGTATGAGCCTGTGGTCCTTGTCCTTTAACACTTCAGTCTGAATGACAGACAGAAGCGTTGCCACACATTTAGGATAGGTGAGATGCAGGGTGTAGTAGTATGCCATAAGATACAGCAAACCTTCTCCAAGGTCATCTGTGGCAAATGTGGTGATGGGAGTGGTTCCAACTGCAATAAGACAACGGGACCCTTCTAAGAGCAGAACAGGGCTGACGCTGGATCTTCTGTTGGCAAAAAGAAAAACAAAGAAAATTTTACAATGTACGGAGAAACTCCAAAGCTATCAGGGTCGTTCAAATACTTAACCACAAGTATGTATTAGACTTAGACTTCACTTTATTGATCCCTTTGGGGTGCACCCTTGGGGTGATATATGAATGATGACAACCATAGATCAGATGCGCTACAGATCATATTAATGTTATTTTTCTTTAGATTGACAAATACTGTATAGAAATTCCCTAATATTCATGCCATTGAAAAATGTAATAAATTCTGCCTCATCACCGTTAGGATTATGTCTTTACACACTTTAGGAAATGACAAAGGTACTGCACCTGTGATAGTTAAATATGTAATTATTTCCATTTTGTTTTTAATTTCTTTATGATTTTCTTTATTATTTTTATTGAAATTTTTGATCTATCAGTATTTGTGCCATTTCAGATTTCTGCACACTTTTCCAAATACAAACTACATTGTTGGAGGACTTGGCATGGATAAAAAGGCCATATACCAAATAAACTGTTAAAGTGAAGGCTTTAGGGGCATTATTTGATAACAAATGTGAAGAAACCCAGACCTGAAGGACATGAATCACTGGCATGTCCCATCTTCTTGGGTGGTGCAGCTCATGATGGGAAGAGAGTTGGTAGTGCTCTGAACAGGGCTATGTTTAAACAGAAGAGGAAAGAAAGAACTCAATCAACTTTCAGTTGAATATTCAATATTATTGCCATAATTGTAATGTTTCACTTACAACTGTTGTCACCAGAACTGCTCCTTGGTGGCAAAAGCATGTTTGATCCACCACTTGAATCTGCATCATAATCTTCTCCCTGGTCGCATGGTGAGATATCCATGAGACGCCTTTTCTTTAGTTTCATCCTAAATAAGAAAACAAAAATAGTTATATTACAGGAGTCCTAAACAAAATGTGTCGTGCTAGGTGTTTTTAAATCGAAAGCGGCAAAACTTGCCTCTTTGTGAACTTGAGCCCACAACTGTTTCCTCCTCATAAAATGTTCAGGCCCTGGAAGCAGGTCCCTTAAATCGCCCCTACTGAGGGTGTGGAGCAAGACCTCGTCTATGTTGGCAGCTGTAAATAAAAGTCAGTAACTTTCAGAAATGTCAAAGTTGTACATCTCTTTAAATGTATACATGTCACTGTCCAAAAAAGGAAACAATTCCAAATGGTCATTTTGTCAAATACATTTAAATGTAATTTAAATATTTTATTGATTTGACCACATAAAACTGATTCTATGTAGGATCACTGTCAGTGTGTGCAACACAAAATTCATTTAGACATTAATTTGCATAAATATGCATATGCTTGGCCTACCATTTAGAACAGAAAGGTTGCAATCATCCAAACCCTCCATGATTTTCTGGTGTAGCTTTTGTCAGAACTTTTCCCTGAGGACAGAAAAACATGTTTGGGTCAAAAGAAAAACTGAGTCAAGACACCACCTGCCATGGATCCAAAGTCTATGCAATCAGACACCTGGATAAGGTGCAAAAGACAGACTAAGTAGAGCCTGTGTTAATTCCATGGTTAAGTCTTATAAAATTGCTCACTTAAAATTTATGACAAGGCTATTCCAAACTAGTTTTCAAACTAAAACTAATAGTGCCCAACTGCTTGTCAAATCATTCAACAAATGATCAAAGCTCAGATTAGGCCACTTCATCCATAAGAAAAAAAGTTACCTCAGTTCAGCAAGGTTAAAGTGACCTGATTTATATTAATAGTTTACAACATAAATAATTGGAAGTAAGTTCACATCTCCAACGTACAATAGTTTATATGATTAATCATAATCTGTCGGAAATGAATCTTAAATCTATAGGTAAAGATGTCATTCATAAATGTGCAGTATTTTATTCATTTAAATTATTATTATTATTATTATTATTATTATCATTCATTATTTATTTTATTCAGTCATTCACACACACATTCACACACTGGTGATGGCAGCTACATTGTAGCCACAGCCACCCTGGGGAGCACTGACAGAGGCGAGGCTGCCGGACACTGGCCCCACCGGGCCCTCTGACCACCACCAGTAGGCAACGGGTGAAGTGTCTTGCCCAAGGACACAACGACCGAGACTGTCCAAGCCGGGGCTCAAACCGGCAACCTTCCGATTACAAGACGAACGCCCAACTCTTGAGCCACGATCGCCCCGAAATAAATGTAAAATGGTTCATTTTTAGATTTACAGACTAACTAAGAAAAAAAAGTAATATATACTTGAAACAAGTCTAATCATCTCACACATGAGACTGGAAACTAGCTTGTCATGTTCAAAACAAGATGGACTGGCTAAATTTAAGACAATAAATCTGTTTTATTTTATTGTTTTATTTTTTGTACCTTTTAACATTTCACAAAGTAAACTTGTTTTGTATTATGAACACATGTTTTTGTTGGCTGGTTAGAGGCTGGTCACACCAAAAGTCTTAGGAAAGACCAAAAGCTGAGGTTGATAAAGCCGCACAACCAAATACTGAAAAGTCTCCTGTGGCACAACCACCAAAGGAAATGGTTGTGAAACCAAAGAAACAAAAAAAGCAAAAACAGAAAAGAGTGGCTGAAGAACCAAGAAGACCAATTACTCGGGCATATGCTCGGGCTCTTCTTGAAGCTCAAAACAGCATGGGTGATGGAGCAAACCCAGAAAAAGAAGAAATGCAAAAAAACACTGAAGCCACTTCTGAAAAAGAAAAGGCTGAATCCCTCCCCATTTCAAATGCAAAGGAGGACATGGAGAGAGAGAGAAATGGGAAGAACCTCAGCAGACCAAACCCTGGGCCTAATGGAGGGATGTGGCAATATCAACCCATTCCCACATTTAGACCCCCGTTTAATCCCTGGCACGAGATTGCTGCTCTCAGACACCAACTGGAAGCCTCCCAATACCATCAGAACAACCTTTACTGGAAAATGGTAGGTGCAAACAAGAGGGCCTCTTATCACCAGTTTCAGGTGAACAAGCTTCATGAACAAATTCACGAGAACAAGCGAAATCATGAGGAAACGATTAAAGACCTCATAGAGCAGCTGGAAGAGGCTTCTAGTAATAAGCCCAATGACTTCAGTGAGACAGACACTCTCGCAAATGACAATGAAGCTATTGTCATACTGGATGAGCTGATGGTTACCCTGCAGGACCAAATCAGCCACCCTACCACAGAGCAGTGTGTGGAGTCTGCCACTCCAACCACAGAGGCTTCACACACTGACTCTGTAGGACTGAAGTCCTCTAAGGAGGCTGAATTTGAGCTCAAATGTAGGATTCAGCAAGAGCAGATTAAGATGCTCCAGAAACAGCTCCTAGCAGCTCAAAATCAGCTTGAAGAGCAGGCCATTAAACATAGGCAGGAGCAGGAGACACTCAACCTGGAAATCAGTGACCTGAAATCCCAGCTCTGCCCCAACAAGGCCCTTCATGATTTGAAGGTAGAGTCTCTTGAGCGAGAGCTGAGAGAGGCCAAAGCTTCCTCCCTTAAAATCCCACAGCAGCACAAAGAACAAAATTCCACTGCTGCAAATGAAATGCACAAATGTGAGCCTCTGAAAGAAAACGAGACTGGAGAACAGGAGAAGATGGAAAAAGAGGACTCACTGCCATCCACTGCAAGGTCTCTGCAGGAGCCTCAGAAAGAAAAAGACACCACAGAACAACAGAAGATAGAAAAAGAAGAGTCAGCTGCATTCTCTGTACAGGAATCTTTGCAAAGTCTACAAGACAAACAGAAAATGCTCAATGTCAAGGTGGCTGAACTCGAGGCTGAAGTTAAGAGCCTGCCAGAGACTCCGCCAAGTAAGAAGAAGAAGAATAAGAAGAAGCGGAACTGTGCGCATCCCCAATTTCACCTAATTGGTCTCAACATCAAGTCCTAAAAATCATATTTATATACAACTAAATTGTCTGAACATTTGAACCCCTCTCGGTCGAGACAGAAGGCCACCCCTTCCTGAGCCCGGTTCTGTCAGAG
Organism: Pundamilia nyererei; assembly: GCF_000239375.1. NCBI lineage: Eukaryota > Metazoa > Chordata > Actinopteri > Cichliformes > Cichlidae > Pundamilia > Pundamilia nyererei. Next base: position 4,154,232 of record NW_005187422.1, read on the forward strand.
GTTTCTCCCCATTAAGAGGGAGTTTTTCCTCTCCACTGTCGCCAAGTGCTTGCTCATAGGGGATTTGGGGGCTTTTTTTAACACCAACCACTGATAAGTTCACTGACATCAAATTTAAGACTCAGCAAATATGGAAATGGATCATCCGTCATCAAGTGAGGAAGCATCCATTTAAAACATGTTTGCTGAGTCATATTTAGTTGTATATAAATATGATTTCTGTCACACTAAGGCCAATCACAGACTAATTTGGACAATTGGTAAAAAAATAAACAAATTAGAAAAATTGAAAAAAAGTAGTTGTGTCATTGTTTCATGTAGATTTCAAATAACATGCCATTTTATGTCAACATATTTCTGTTACATTTGTAGTGCTCATGGTCTTATATTCTTATGATCCTGTTTATTTGATGAGTATATCCTTCTGCCTTGCTTCACATATTTACTGCTGCTTGGCTAGCTTTAGTCACGGTAGCATCAGCACGGGTAGAAACATCAGAGACATCACATGTAGCTTGTGTTTATGTTCAGAGTGACATCTGATTTAAAAGCAGGCAGCAAAGCACTGAGCAGCATATCAGTCAGCACAGAAAACAAGTGCCATAAATGTCATCAATTAGGCTGGAATAATTTGTTTCTAGTGGCTTCTATTGTAAGTGCTTTACATTTCAGCATGACATCCTGTATGTGTCCTACACTGAGGACACATGAAGCTGGTCATTTTCTTAGAACGGAGCTAAAGATAAAACCAAAACAAAGCCAAACTTTCATAAGAAATCTTTATTCTGCAGTAAGGGACATTAAAAACCTAATAATGTTATCATTAAAAATATTAAAATGTGAAGTAATCATAATTTTTGCACAAAATCAAAATAATCTGTTTATGCAATACCAGGAGCTGTAACCTTTTCCACTCTGTTATGCTCAGTCGCTGCATCTTCATGTAAGACACGTTTGTTTGTGTGATCTTTAAAGCTGTTCTTCTAAAAAGTTATGCAATCTAGGATTTTGAATGCTGATTGCTTCAAGCTGCAGCAAAATGTATGTTTGATACATTCAGTCATGAGTATTTTATACTGTTATTATTCCTGTTAAGAGTATCTGGAATATGCACTTCTTACAGTGGCCATGTTACACAGTACCCTACTCAAATGTAGGTAATGTCAGACATGAGTCTCCTGGAATTAGACCTCAGTACTGTTAAAGTTGAGTTACTGACCCATTGCTGTGTCAATAAAAGTGCAAAAAATAAGAGTGCTTCTGGTGTCTTGCTTTAAGATAAAGTCTCATATTTTTTGTAGCTTTTTGAACAGATGGTGTCTTATTCTCAGCAATTTTTTCTAATTATTGTTCTCAGAGTTGAGATTTAATTCTTATATTTAACTCAATCAAGAAAGAAACAATTCAGTCTCTTTCCTTGTCCATCCATCCATCCATTCGCTACCGCTTATCCTTTTCAGAGTCGCGGGGGGCGCCGGAGCCAATCCCAGCTGTCATAGGGCGAGAGGCGGGGCACACCCTGGACAGGTCTGTCGCAGGGCTCTCTTTCCTTGTAATAAGTCAAATTTTCTTCATTTAAGCATAAATTTTAGACAGTTTTGTCTAGCTAAAAGGCATCGATTCATTTCTAGTTTTAACAATTCTAGTCAAGCAACTTTTGCTCAGCCCACTGGCAGATTTTTTTTCTTCTCAAAACAAGAAACTTTTGTCAGATTTAAGAATATGTCAGATTTAAGAATATGTATACATATTCTTAAATCTGATGTACACTGATGCATACATCAGTGTTGGCTGTGGAATCATTTAACATTCATTTTATTTTGGGTGTCTCATGTTTTTGGCATTGCAATGATGTATTTGTTCATGTACATATAGGAGAATTTAAAGTTGCTATTTTTTATATGTACAGTTTTGTGTGTGTCCATCTACCCCAAATCAAAAGACAAACATCAATGGAAAACATTTTGTGAGCACTTTATAATTGGCCTGCAGCTATGATGGCCACATTGCAAATACTGGTTACCGCTGGTGTCGGTATAGCTAAAGCTAGTTAACCAGCTACATGTATTTAAAACATCAACAGACACGTGGCCATAAAAGCTGTGTGAACGTGAAATCCACCCAAGCATCCCACTATGGTAAACAACTTTTTTCACTTAGCATTACAAAAATGGCTTTCAACTTTTTACATCCACCAGGTCACTGGCAACCTATCTGAGGCTGCTTTAGTTTGGTAAATGTCCACCAAGCAGGCAGAAAGGTGAAAATGTGCTGCTCTCCCCGAAACATATTAGGATTACAGGACTGAGCCAAAGCTTGGGCACTGCAGCGACAGCTTTGACTCATCCACCCACATCAAATTATGAACTCACTCTGAACCCTCCTCTCTCATTCATACTAAATGAACACTCCTGGTTGCAACTGTCACAACCACATTAGGTACAATGCATGCTTTAAGTGTTAAATTCAGAGTAATTTGATTGATTGAACAAGTACAAAAACGTAGGTATTCGCACTTACACAGTAAATGTTGCCCTATATGTTGGGATGCCTTTTTCTGGAATATTAAATAGTTTCCTCCCACAGGCCAAAGACATGCATGTTCAGTTGAATGGTAACTAAACTGGTCATAGGGTAGTTGTGCAGTTGTCCCTCAGTGTTAACCATGTGGTGGATTTGGGACCAATCACCTTTCACCCTATAGTGAACAGGCATTGGCTACAGCCAAGCTACAACCCTGTTTTGAATGTGTATTTAAAAAATGGATGGAAATAATTATCAAATAAAGAAAACCTTAAACCCCTTGTACTAATTCATTTCTGCTGTTGAGGGTACAGTTTGGATTTGGCTTCAGATTATTAAGTGTGAAAATACTTTCCCCATTTGGCCCAGTAACATACAATGAAAGCATGTTTAAGTGTTTAATAACAGCAGACAAGGGTTCTGCAATATCACCGTGAAGGTGGTACGAGGGTTTTAATCCTAGTGTTTGTCATTGCATTCAGTTGTTCTTTGCTATTTTGTGGCTGATTAGACCTGAAGTGGCTGTAAGCTTCATGTTTGTTGTGTACTACTGCTACAGCTGTACTCTGAAAGTTTATGGCTGTAATGCAGACTTGCAGTTATTTGAAAGATTCAAAGGTGCATCTTTGAACAGCATGAAAGCCGTATTGGGGTACTTATCCTGGAAGCTGTTTGGAAACACTCAAAACCAAACTGAAAGGCGGGCCATAGTGGTGTCTGTGCTAATTAGTTAAAGCCTTTGATCTGGCATGCTGCTTTTGAATGCAGCTAAAAGGTTTAGTGCAGTCTACCTTTAATTAGGACTATGAAAGTGTTGCTTACTGTATGGAGGTTTGTTCTTAATACACAATGCCATCACAGCTCGTCAGAGCCTTTCTGTGTCAGCCAGTTTTTATTACTGAATCTTATGTGCCAAAATAGAACTTAAAAGCTGTACTGTATGTTTTTGCTGTGTGTAAACACTGAAAATTCCTTCTATGCATTTATCATGACATTGAATAAATTCTATAACAACCAATGAGGTTCTTTTCCATGTTTTAAACCTTAAATTAATTCTTCATCTATTAAAATGATCATATTCCACATGACTGTTGTGCAAAGGAGGTCATACAATTTTACATTACTGACTAAATGTCCTGGTACAGGTTTGTAAAAGTAGCTGTTTAGTTTCATGTACAGAAATCAAACTTGGTCACCTGGGGGTAATTCAGTTTTGGCGTTCTTTCCTCAGTGAGAAGCCCATATATACATAAACAAGCAGACAATATAATAGCAACAGATCCTTATGACTCCTTAGCATAGCTTAGGTTCTCCCAGCCATAGGCAGCATAAAAGTGGATGTAGCTACCTCACCTAAGACATTGTGAAATCTTATTCTGAAGCCTTGAAATGAGTGTTTTTGCCACACCCGTGATGATTGCTGAGTTATCAGTCATAAGTTTGTAATCAATGAGCATATCCTGGATAATCTTCCTTTCTGAAACATGCTCCAAAAAAATTACGAAATGGCTAAATGTAGTGTTCGAGGGTGACGGAATACATGAACAAGCGTTACGTATTTAAAATACAAAATATGAGTAACTGTATCCTGTTACAGTTACTGCTTAAATCTTCACATCTGAAGAAGAAAGGGTGAAATCTAACCGTGCAACCAAGCTGCTCTCAGTGTCAAAAGACTCCACCTCCAACCTAAAGAAACATCTGGAAGTAAGTCCTTGTTTAAAAACTAACATTAGCCTACTGCAACTACCTTGTTTTGGTTGTGGTAGCTACCTGGATTACGTGCCACTTCAGCATCTTCAATGTACTATTGCTGTGTAATATATTACCATTACTGAAGGCTGCATTACAACCTGCTACCTGCAAATAATCATGTGCAGTTCTGAAAGCAGACAGAAAGAAAACATATTACTGGTACAGAAATAGTTTTCTTTATGAGATCACTGCAAAAGGTGCAGCCTTACCTTATGTCCACCCTACTGTTACTCATTTTCCATTAAGATTGAAAAATCTAGTTGGTACTGCTTTCAGAACTGCACATGATTATTTGCTGCTAGCAGGTTGTTAATGTTATCCATCAAGTCTAACAGTCTGCAGTCTATGAACTAGCCTCCGCTAACACCAGCTAACAGTGTTCATTAATAGTAATAAATCACACAGCAATAGTACATTCATTTAGTTGTAAAAATCATGACAATATATTAAGTAATCCAAAGTATTCAGAATACGTTACTCTCATTGAGTAACGGAATACGTTACAAAATAAATTTTGGGGCATGTATTCTGTAATCTGTAGTGGAATAACCTTCCCAACACTGGCTAAATGCTGTCGACCTCTATAGGACATGAAGCCCTTTTTCAAACCACACATTTCATCCCCTAGTGGCCATTAAAAAATGTGGGTTTAAAACTGTGGCTATATATGGTCCAGGCCAAATTCATTGTGGTTTAGTGTTTTATATGTGTTTTGTATAAGACTGTGAGCTCTCTTCTGTTGAGAGTTCTTCTTTCTGCTCTGCAGATCGGTCCAGTCCACGAGCTGGCTTGTCAACATGTCATCTATCTAACACACCACAAAGATGCTGATAATTTAAAACAGGAGGGGAAGAGATTTTTTTGTTCCTTGAAAATAATTTAGGAACCACAGTGTGCCTTCATACTTTGGTGGCTTTTACTGTGTTTATTATTTATTACTAGTATCAATGTAACATTTGTAGTATAATTAGTATAACAGAATATTTTTTATCTATAATTAAATTGAGATGAATATTAGTTTTGTAGCTGGATGTCACAGAAAGCTGTCCAGGTGATAAACGTAAAGTTGTAATAAGGAGCAGAAAATTCTGATGATTATCATGTATTATCATAGCAGGAATATTTGTGGGATTAGTTAGCAAGACTCCTGTAAAATAGGACAATCAGCTGCTTTGAATTCTTTTTACAGTTTTTGTTTTTTTGTTTGTTTACAGCTAGCAGTGCGTTTCACAAAACAGTGGTGACTGGTGGTTATATAATTGAAAATTAATGATTCCCACCAACAACAAGCTGTTAAATTAGCTCTTAATTCTATGCAAGTTCAGAAAATAAGCAGCCTATTTATACTATCACTTTATACAGTGAGATTTAAAAACACAATCGCAGTGTCAGTGTTTTAATTATTGCAGCCGATTATTAAAGAGGCTAAAATGACAATGGACTAAAAGTAGCGGTGACAGCACAAAGCAACATCCGAAAGACAGTCGTCCTTAAGAAAAAAATGGGTCAACAAGATTTTTGACATAATTCAAATTAATTGCCGGTCAAGTCACTGATCACCTAAATTTGGCTGTTTAATATTGTGCACCAATGAAGAAGAAACACAAAGCTCTACAAGCTTGCTAACTGACAGTTTACAAACCTTTTAGCTCATTAGCTAATCTGCTACAGACACATTAAGGAGGGCAGCAGTTGGATGATACCCTCTGAATTCCAGTACCTCCAGTCTTACATGAATTATGAAATTCAAAAATGTTAAGTCAGGCCTCCTGCAGTTTCTCAAATTGTTGATTCCATTTAACAATGAGATGAACAAACTTCTGTTCCAGACACAGCTTCTGGTGACCACGTTACAGACGGACAACTTGCATTGAGTGTGATGTATGAAGCAACAATGCAAATGGAAAACATCAGAATCATTCAGAGGTGGATGGTGAAATTAGCATAATATATCAATAATTTATCAAACAAATTGGGATTCATGATATGTAAAGATCATATAGATATTTGCTGATTTATAGAGATAGACATCCTGAAGATGTCAGAAGAAGGTAGCATACTGCTCCAGATCATTTTCCATTAACTTCATTTGATTGTTGCAGCCACAGATGATAACTGGAGACGCATACAAAAGTCTAAATAAAGCTGCAGAAAAACTAACCAGAAAACAGGCCTACAGAGCCTATAGAAGCAGTATAAAGACCACGTCTACAATGAGCCTAAGTTTGATATTGAAAACACACAGTGACCACATTTGGACTATAAATAGCCTGTACACGGAGGTCCTATGGACATCACAGTAAATATAATACTTCCAGTGCACTCGTTAATACTACAGCAACGTGCATTAGTAAGGAGCTGTTGTTGAAACAGGTCTGTCGTACCTCATAGTGAATATTCTAAAGTAGGTGGGCAATGTTGTTTTAAGCAGGCAGCACACCTCGAAATCCATAGTGTGGTAAACACCTGTGTGCTTACTCATTTAAAGGTATTTTTATTTTGTTTATTTTGTTAAAAGCTAAAACACATTCAAAAAACTGAATAGTTGTAATTGATATCCTAAATGCTGTGCTCTTAAAGAATGCCTTTTAACCTAGTTATACACTACAAAGTGCTCTACAATGTTTTCATTTACTCATATGCAGTCAATCATACACTGTATATTCAAGATGAATTTAGCCACTGGAATAAAATGAGCTGATTTTGGACTCTGTATTTTGAGGCTTTGCTGTGTATTGGCTCCTGAGAACAAGCCTTTTCATTTGTTTCGCCTTTAATGGATATTTGTTTTTGGGCTATATCGTTTGACTTATTTGATTTATTTCTTTATTTGCTACCCTAATAAGAGGACATCCTGGCCTTTCCAATGATCTGTCATGTGTTTGGGGGGCTCCTTTAGCTCGAAATAATCACAAACAAGTTAAACTGAAAGATACTTATTTCCTCGGCTCTCAGGGGGATATTGTTGTTTCTTTTAAAGAGCCCTAAAAGGGTTCTCAAAGTCCTTAAAGATTTAAGATTGAAACCTATTTTAGATTCCAAAACGACCAACATGATGACTAAAATAGCTTGTGCTGTTACTTATTACTCATCATTTCTGCCCCAATCCGTCTAACAGTTGTGATGAATCAACTGACAGCCCAACTTTTCCATCCCACAGTCATGATGCTCGAAAGGCTCACGGAAAAAAATAAATAAATAAAATGTACAAAATTTAAGCACACGTGACAAAATTCATGTTTAAATTGCTCCTTTTCAAGCTGAGATACACACTGAGCAGAGTGTTCTTGTTGTGATGTTGTTTTTAGTCTAGCCTAATTCGGGGCAGCTGATTGGGCGCTGTTCATGCCTCACTTGGGTTGGATCATGTGGAGAGGTGAAAGCAGCACCGACGAGGACTGCTCAGCTGTCTCGGCGCATGTCCTGATGAACTCCTGAAGCGGTTCATCTGAGGTAAGACGCAGTCCAGGGGCCAGGCACACAGCCAGGGAATCCGGTTTAATGATGTTTCCTGCAAGGTTTCTTTGCCCTAGCGCACCGGCACATGGTCTCCAGGAAATGATGTCTATCTGCCTGTGAGCAGACATATGTTACCATAACAATACCAGATAGCCACATCACACCACACACTCTGTATGACTGTATTTCAGAGTTTCCTTCAGTAAGTATAATAACACTTAATGGTGCACCCATTACTGCAATAGCTTTCCTACTTTGCATCACTAATGAGCTCATTTGTTGAACTAGGTCTGGCATACATCACAAGTAAAGGTGGGTGATGTTGTTTTAAGCTGGTAACACGCTGTGTAACGCATAGTGTGGTAAACACGTGTGTGTTTAGCCATTTTCATTTTATTTTATTATTTTATTTGTTTTGTTTAAGGCTAAAGATTTGCATAAAACTGAATAGTTGGAGTTGACATCTAGATCACAACCTGACTGAGATGCTGTGGTGGGACCTTAAGAGAGCTGTGCATAAACAAAGTTAAAAGTGCTAAAATTGGTCCTACAAACTACTCAATCCTGGATTGCACTTGTTTTTTGTTCTATAATAACGACACTGTGACACGCATTGTTCATCTGTATCAAAATCTGCTGGAGGGCAGCTGACCCACAACGATGCTAAGCTAATGAATATTAGTGCAGGAGTATTATTAGATTGATTTTAACCTTTGAAGTCCATAATTTTGGAAGCTGAACCCTAAATCGAATAGAGTAATGTTTTGTGTATTACATTCGACATTCTTGCTGTTTTCAGATACCCATGCAGTGCTGTCTGGAGATCCATTTCATTCTTTGAGCAAATAACTGTATTCAGTGATCCAGTACCTGCTTCACAGATTTTAAATGGTTTTATTTGTCCCGAAATAAAAGCTCACCTCCCCTCCGGTTATGGTTTATAGTGGTAAATATGACATCTCCCTACATGCCCATCAAAGCAAAATTATTAAAAAAGACCACGATTAAGAAACATCAAGGTTCACTGGCTGTGCTGTCAGAATAAATGGGCCAGGCCAGCAGAACGGGAAGGAGATCTTACAGGAATGGAAATTTGATCATGCAGTTGTATTGGGGTTTTCTCAGGTGTTTACACTAAGTCATCAATTACTGGCGTGTTTTGCATAATGTCAGGTCTGCCGTTGCGTCCGATCAAAGTCTGCTGAAAACGCATTCACTGGCAAACAGGTTCAAAGCTGTATTTCTTGTGCCTATCTGTCATTGAGAAATTTGCAAAAACATGGTCAGCCCTCACTGTTTTCTTTCGAGTCACAGAGAAACGCGATCTTTTAAAGAACACAGACTTGGTGCCTCGGCCATCTTACAACAAAGCCTTCTGCAAAGAGAGTTTCACTAAGTACTCCTAATGACTGTTTATAACTGCAGATCAAAGTGAGTTTCTGGCATGGCCATAAAATAGCTGAGAGCAAATTTTGCATGAAAGTGCCTCATTTTCTGGGTTATTGGCCAAACATTGAGTAAATGTTGGTAGACCTTTGGCCCATTGGTCTCTGGTCAAGCTGAACGTATCAGAGGGACGTTGGAGAAGATTCAAACCGACTCTGGCTTCATCAGTCACTTAAAGTATGCATTAAACTAACCACTTGCTACATGGCGGCCTTCCAGAAGGACTGACTAATGTCAGTTTCAATTTTTCTGTTTGACAGTTTTGCCAAGGTGGATGAAGCTTGATTTGCATCCCTATATAAAGTTCAGGAAACTAGTTAGAAAAGCTAATGTGAAGTTGGCTGTGAAGGTTGAGTCCGTCTCCATAGACTGTGAGCATGTTTACAACCTGGTACATTAAAAGTTGTTGATGGTAGATAATTGACCCTTTTCACCAGTGTTTGGAAGAATTTCATTTAAATGTGTAGCACTTTTCTACTCAAGCATTCCACACAATACGTCTCTTTCACTCATTGTCTACACCTAAGTGCTTTATATCGAACATTCATATCAGGAGCAACTCAAAGTTAAATATATATCTGGCATGCACACTGGAGCAGCCAGGAGACTGAACCACCAACCTTCCAGTTAGTAGATGACCTGCTCTACATCCTGAGCCACAGCGAGTACAGGTGCATACCACTGTTAAGGTTTAAAGTTAGAGACATGGCTACCCTGACAGGTGTGCCAATACAAAACCTGCAGTCATCAGCTGTCTGCTAGGTATCATCGCTGCCAATTTATTCACTGAGCTGCAGTGATTATGACTATTAAACACATATCTGCTAATTAGTGCTTGTTGGTGGCCAAAACACGTGTTGTAGAAAAACCTGTGGGGGTTGTCACAGTAGCTGTAGCCATCTTTTATATACAGACTATTATTTTAACCAGAGACAGGTTTGAAGGATAATTACAGTTTATTTTAACCTGGTGAACTAATGACCCTTAATATGTGCTGTCCTGTATTAAAAAGCAGCATTTAAGTTTGGGCACACTACTTCAAAATTATTATTTATTGATAGAATTATTTATGGCTCACTTAGCGCTAGCTTCCAGAGCTCAACATTCAAAACATCTGACAAAGCAGGACGTTTGGTGATATTTGGTTCAAAAACGGCTCGAGATCTTTCAGTGGTGATTGTTGCATATGCTGCTTTCAAGTCGTGTTAATAAATGTAAACTTAATTATGGTTATTAAAAAATAAATCAGAATTGAAGTTTGCGTTGAGCAGCTCCTAGAGTCAGAAATCAGTCTTGCTGTTCAATCCAATCATCAGTTAAACTTTTATTATTTCTTCCTGACATTTTGCCCCCGGTGTGGTATGAAGAAAACAAGTGAATTATCCATTTTTTAAATGAAAAAATTCTGCCTGTTTAACCTGAAAATGTATTTGACGAGAGCACCGAGACTGAACCAAAGCAGGAAAAACTGAGACAATGAGGTGAAACCTACTAAAACGCACATTATAGTTCTTTTATTTGTTTACCTGTCAAGTCCTATGAATGAACACATTTAAGAACAAGGAAACTAAATAAAAAGTAATACTTCTAACCTAGAACTACGATCAGATCTCAACATGTATGCCTTTGCCCCATGATCCTGGTCTAATCCAACTCTTCCTCATTATGTGTGAAGACATTCACCGTTTCACTTGGATGTCACTTCATGGTTGGATAGAAACATCCATCGTTTATGCCTTTTGTAAGATTTCTCCTCAAGCAGTTTGGTTTTTGCCAAATTTTTAAAAATGTTTCTGAGTTCATTTCTAATCGGTCAAAGCATCAGCCAGTGTCATTAAAAGGTAGAAACTGCAACATCCAGAAACGGTGTTGCAATTACTCAGTGGCACCAAGTTTCTCCTGGGAAATATGTCACTGAATGCAAACCTAACTGAGACCCTGAATGGGGAGAATTGGGTTCTGAGTTAACAGCTTCTGATCCCAGTGTGACACAACGGTGAGGTGCAGCTGTGACAGACTAGTTATGTTGTCACAGCTTAGGTAACATGTCTGACAACAAAACCCACAGAAATCTCAACAAATCTTGTTTTCCGTTACCCTCCTCCCTTCCTCCGGGTTAGTGTTCAGTGATTCAGTCACCTGTGAGCTCAGAGTCAGTGAGATATTTGTGGCAGACAGACTTTTTGTCATTGTTTCCCACCAGTTCACTGAATGCTTCACAATGGAACTTATTTACAACCTAATGGGTAACAAATTACGCAATTCTTCTCCTGCAATGCAGCGGGAATATTAAGTTGCTGCACTCTTCCTTGTCAGATTTGTGTTGTAAGAAGACTTCCCACACACTGGTGAGTATTATCTGTTTTTTAAACTCCCAGTGGTTCGAATGTAATCACAAGGACTTAGCAGCCATCTTCAAAGACATTAAATGGATATTTTCTTTGTATTAGAATGCAGGCAGTCCATGAGTCGGCAGTTTAAGAACAGATTTGTTGTGCACAAGCAGCGATGCTGGTCCTCCCACATCACACTGACTTCAAGGCTGCAGTAACTGGGTTAGACTGTCTGATTTTTTCAGAGCCAAACATCAGAAGAGTTCTACAGCACCTGTCCAGAAGCAGCGATCCATCATTTTCAGCTATAAACAGGTAGATCTGAGTACATTTAATGGAGCTGTATAAATGCACGCCAGGTAACACGATCAATGTAAACAGCCAGAATTTAAGTAAGAACATGGCAGGACAACCTAATAATATTAGAATGTGCCAGAACAAAACAACATGGCACCTTGGGCTGATAAGCAATGCATTTAACACAAAGTTTTAAACATAGTGATGTCAGTATCAGTTCATTCACTATGCGCTGCAAACTCAGGTCGCTTCCTGCTGATGCTACTCAGTTTTGTTGAATGCTTCTAAACAAATCTATAAAGACAAAATAATGTCTCACCCCGGGGTTCACCCTGCACACTCTTCACCCATCCTTTTAGCCACGGAGGAGGAATAATTACAAGCTTATTTTGAAGTGGCAATTAATTTCAAACGCAGTGTTACAAACAGCTCCACAAATGGGGGTTGGGGTTTATCAGGGAAGGTCAACTACTAATCAGAAGGTTGGTGGTTTGATCCCTGGTCTGCATGCAAAAATCCTTGAGGAAGATACTAACCCCAAGCTGCTCTCCAGTGCATCCATAGGTGAATGTTAGATAGAAAGGACTTAGGCATAGCATAGTGTGAATGAGGCGTGTTGCATAAAGTGCTTTGAGTGCTCCGGGAGAGAAAAAGCACTATATAAGAATCAGTCCATTTACCATTTGATAGAAACAGGATCTGATCCCCAGAGACAGGAACATTCACCTTGGTAACAGTACTGTCAGGTCTTCTGTGGCTTGCAACAGTCTTAGATTGAAGAGAAGTCTAACCCTTGGGCTAGAGCAAGTGTTGTGAGGGCCAAACATGACCCAAATGTCACCTGAATTTTAGGCCTAACCTTGGTGCCACATAGGCATTAGTGCCTACATGGCTAACTCTGAATCAGCTTCATCAGTCAGGGTTAAACGTGACCCTTAGAAAACTGCAAATGTGTTTCACATATATATTAGAATAGGAACCAACCATTTACCAAATACAACCAAACTGGTGTTTTTATGCAGTTTGGATCATATTGTGTCTGCCAGCTAAAAGTGCAGTTGCTGTTTTTTCCAAGAGCAAACTTGACTGTTAGAGATGCAGAAAGACACAAAAAAAGAAAAGCAGAGAAAGATGAGGAAATATTATTATATTATTCTGACATTTAAGGACTGCTCAGTCGTGTTCATGTGCAGTGGACCTCTACACAATGTGCTGCAAAAGTTATCTGGTTATTTCAATTCAATGTTGTTTATAGCTGCAAATCTCAACCGCATTCACAGCATGGGACTTTGGATTGTAAGGTGAAGATAATACAGGGAATACTGCAACAACTGAACAACTCCCAGTGAGGAAGCATGTGGCAACAGTGGGAAACAGGAACCTCAGACAGAACCAGGCTCAGGGAGATGCAATGACCCTCGCGATTGATTCAGAGTGAGGGGACTGAGACAAAGAAACACTGTGGAAGAGAGCCAGAGTCTAAAAGTAACTAATGATTAAATGCAGAATGGTGTATAAACACAGTGAGTGACAAAAGGTGAGTGAAGAAGAAGCACTCAGTGCATCATGGGAAGTCTAGGCCTGCATAACTGAGGGAGGTTTTAATAATAACAATTAAATGTTGTTAAAAGGATACACAATCATTGCAAGTGTGTAAATGCACGAAGAGCAGTAAAGCTGAGAGCTGATCACAGCCTGTCCTCAATGGAGAAAGCTCACATTATAGGTCAGGCCAGTCTTTCTTAGCGCTGCTATACCAATCATAGTGTTACCCCACCAGCCAAAGATCACTTTAACCCAGATAATAATAACAATAAAGGAACATTTCCAGCGTGCCAGTTCAATAAACACAGCAGCCATTATGTCACTCTAATTACACAGCTCGTCCTTTTATTTGGATGCTGGTTTTATTCAGCAACAAATTCCACGGTGCCGTTTTTTGATTTGTTAATTAAATGTAGGCGATCCCTGTACACGTTTTTCTTTGAACGCTAACAAAAGGGTAACACCCACTGGGCTGCTGTATAACATTTAATGAAACGGGTAAAGCCTTTGTTCACTTACAGTGAAAGACAAGGACTGTGAGTACACAGCCTTATGAGGTGATATTATTGTATTTGCTTGACACTCTGTTTTCTTTTATTATTTTCACTGAAGGCATTTTCCATTTACCTGGTGTTATTGTTATGATCCACCTCCACAACAGTTGGGAAGCTGTGTAAATAAAAACAGAACACAATGATTTGCACATCTCATAAACCCAATTTTGTTCACAATAGAACACAGAAAACATTAAATGTTCAAAATAATTGATATGTTTACTCGATTTTTATATTTTAAGAAAACTATTATCACTTTGCGTTTGGCAGTAGCAACATGAGTCAAAAAACTTGTGATGGGAGGACAAAAAGGTGAAAAAGTAAATGTTACAAAGAGAAACGTTTTCCAACTGACAACAGGTCAGTGACACGGCTGGTGTAGTCTTAGAGAGACGTAAAGATGGTCAGAGGTTCACCAATCTGCAAAAAAAAAAAAACCTCTACGAATGTTTGGATTTCAGAATAATGTTTCTCACCATGAAGACTTTCAGTATCTCACCCGCTAAAGTACAAAATATCACAAAAACACCAAAAATCAGCAGCTCTGTCACGCAAAGAAGAAGCTGTATGTGAATGTAATCCAGAAAGCTGTCTTCTTTGGGCCAAGGCTCGTTTAAAATGGACTGAGGCAAAGTGGAAAACTGCTTTGTGGTCACACCAATCAATTCTCGAGATTCTTTTTTTTAAAACATGAATAATGCGGCCTTTGGACTAAAGAGGAGGAGGACCATCCAGTTTGTTACAGCACTCAGTTCCATACGATCATCTGATTGTGTGGAGGTGCATTAGTGCCTATGGAACCGGCAGCCCGTACATGTGGTACCATCATGGCAGAAAGGTATAGACGAGCTTTAGAGCAGCACATGTTCCCATCCAGACAACGTCTTTTTTTCGGGAAAGGGCCTGCAAATTTCAGCAAGACAAGGCTAAACCACATGGAGGGGTCAGGGGAGGAACGCACTCTGGAAAACAACAAACTAATAACAACTCCACGGCTTCACTTTCTTACTTTTTTCAGGCTCAAACATTTATCTTTTTTAGATGTATGTCTTTTATCTTTAAACCGTGCTTCAATTTTCTGCTCCCTTTGTTTGTTTGGCAGCATTTAGGGAATGATACTGGGATATGGGGAATCAATTTTTAGTTTTCATCCAAATATCATGTCTCATTTGACCTCTGACCTCACTTTTACATTTCACATCTGCTTTCCTTTCAAGTTGGCCACAGGTTGCGTTCTATCTTTAAAGAAAGCATTGTCAAGAGAAAGAGAATGAGGTGTCTAAAAAAATACTGTAGTATAATAATTACATATTATTGATTCTCTAGTAAGCTCAAGTTATACGTGTCCAGTTATTTACAAATCAACACCCATTGTCGATGACCTACTCCTACATTATGCTTGTGTAATCAAAGTAAATACCTGTCATGCTACCCTTGTCTGATTTTTACTGCACTACAAACTTCTTAAAGTATGTTTAAAAAAATAAATAAAACAGAATGTTATTGCCTTAAAAGTAATTACTGCTGAGAGAGTGAGCTGCCTTGGCACAGTTTTGCTTCCTGTTTATTCATGTATTTGATTAACAGCATGTGTGTTGCATTTTGAGATTATTTATTAATTATTGATGTTGGCATGCCTGGCCAGATTTCTGATATGTTAAAATAAAGTTGAGTGCTGCTGAAAGAGACCAAGACTGTTACAGAGCAGTTCGTTAGGTTCTAAATAAAATAATTAAAAGGCCACTTTGAATGCAGTGGTTATGTGTTTAACTGAAATTTATAATTATATACATTAAATTGCCCGCAACAGATTTAAGCTGCAGAGACAGGAGTGATTCACTCACTGGACATCACTTTGAAGCTTGAAGCTAGGTTAATTAGCCTAAGTAGCCCTCTATTGAAAGAGGCCTGGTAAAGGAAACTTGGTCTAAGGTACAGAGATCTGTCGCTGGGGTAATCAGCAATCTTAATCAAACGGCCAAGATGAGCAAAGGACAATCTCTGACCGTCCTTGAGTTGCCCACCCGAAGCTAAACCTTCAATCCTGCAGACTGTCTGTGGAGAAACCTCGTGATGGCAGTTCACAGACATCTCCAGCCAGTTTGTCAGAGCTTGACAGGATCAGCCAGGAAGAAGTGAATAAACTGCTCAAATCCAGCCTCACCCCAGGAGACTCAAAGCTGTAATTGCTGCCAAAGGGGTTTTACTGCAAAGTGCTGAATTAAAATTCTACATACGTCTGAAAAAATAAATGTTTGCCTTTTGGTTTTATAGACACGTTTATCTTTTTCATTATGCATTTTTGGAAATTCAATTAAAATTCAGTCTACACTGTAAAAATGTCAAAAATCTTCATCTGTGCTTGCAGAGGTGCTCAGGGATTTAAGCTAATGATCTCAGTCTAAAATATGTCCCACTACCCAAGTGTTCAATAGTAAACACTACACCTTTCCCAACTTTGTATTTCGCACTGAAGTCAAACACAACACAACTCATCACAGAAGCGTGGAACATTTTACATCTCCCCTCAGGGCAATTCACCCGGCGCCTTCTTTTATCATATCTCACTTAGTGCATATGCCTCCTGTGGCGAAGACTGTCGTTCAAACAGTTGTTGCTAGTCTGTATTGTGATATGTGATGTTGAGCCAAAAGAGCGAAGCTGGCAGCTGTGTGTGATTTGTTGATATCTTTTGAACGGTATGAGTCAGGCTGCCTCGCTGTTTGGCTTGCTCTGAAGTTCCTGCACCCTTACAAATGGCCATGAATTATTCAAAAGCTGAACTTGTAATTCTAGCCCCTAACCAACAGGCGGCCCCGTGATGAGAAAAGGCAGTTTGCTGGCTATAATGCTGCACTCTTTGGGGTTGGAACATGTTTTCTCACTTAAACAATGAGACTTTTTAACTTTTAGTTTGTGTGAGTGTTCTGGGCAACAGAAACCAACAATAACACGGGCAGGAAGTATGAATAATGGATTACACTCCCAAAATGCAAACACTACACAGCAATCAAGGATCCTCGCTTCTGTTAACCGTAGACCTCCATTTGTTCACAGTGATCATTAGACAGATTTTCTCTGAAAAAGAGCTCATTATGTCTGCCATGAGAATGTAAGCCTGGACTGAACAACACAAACATGCACAGCAGCACAAAGCGCCCAGCTTGTCCCGAACGGGTCTTCTTGGAGATGAATGTGACATATGATTGGACATTGGTGGTGTTTGGGGAAGGTGGTGTTGAATTGAAATTGGCTTTAAACAGAGGAAACATTAAGAGGTTTGTGCAGGAGAGGGGTATAAAATCGCAGTAAAATTACATCAAGTTGCAGACTGAATTTCTAAGAGCACCCAGCAACTGTCAGCAAGAAACAACCACAACATTTAAACAACGAGGATTTATCATCGGTGAGTCTGTCTGTTGGATTCACTCACTTGTTTTGTCTACCAGAAATAGCCCAAATGTCCCACAACCCAAGCTTTCAAAGTCTTGTTTTGTCCAGTCATGAGTTTAAATCAAACATTAGTTTGTCAGATGATAACAAAGGCCCCTTAGTCCTTGATCTAAGTGACCGTGTCAACGTTTTGTTCTGAAGTGAGGTCAGCAGCACTGACAAATCTGTCAAAGCAGCCAAACCCCGAACTTTAAGCCATAGCAGTGCCCTAACTAATTATCTGCCAAGTTTTTCCCTGGAAATATGAAAGGAGCTACCACCGACACGTCTTCATTTTTCAGTTCCGGATGTTGCATCTCGACTAGCACACATTTTACATGCACTTTTAAACACAGCCACTAGATGGCCTTCTGGGTCATTAGGTGAACAGTCTCTTAAGAAAACAGCATACTTAAGAAATCCACAGTCTGCTGTGACTGTCATATTCTCAGATTTTCATTTAAATGACCATATATTTCTAATTGAAGCTTTTTATTTTAAAATTTTGCTAAATTATAGAAAAATGGCAGTATGTATAAAATGGCAATAAGATAAGTAGTGTCTGAAATAAGAGTCTAGTTCACGGTGCGGTTAAGTTTTCGTATGATCACGCTGTAAGGATCAGGAGTTACATCCAACATTCCTTGAGCCCTTGCTGTGATTGTTGGCATGGTGAGTCTCCTGCTTTCCAAGGCTACAAATCACAGCAGACAATGTACCCTGAAAAGATTTCTCAGCTGTCAGTAATTCAACACATTCCCCCAAATTTTGCTTTTTGTCCAGTTCCTACTCATAAAACTATGTATTCCCCTTCCTATTATCTCATAAGATGTCTGTAGGTGTGTTCAAGGCAGGAAAATCCTGCCAAACCAGAGACCTCTGGAGCCGCTGGACCACACAGGGCTCCAGACTGAGCTTTCCTCCTTCAGTCCACTAACAGCCGCAGAGACATGGCCCTCTGCCTGGACACAAACCGAACAATAATCAATCAAGCTGTTGACGTATTGCACCAAGAATCACTGCAGACTTCCAGTGACGGGAGTAAGTGATGAGTTTGTGTCTGCGTCTCTTTAACACTGGTGTCTGCGGTGTGTTGTTGTTCTGCTCTGGAGAGATTTAGATGGTATTTTGCTTAAATCATCTCTTACATTCTTTTTTTCATTAGAGTTTATGATTCAGGTCTGTGAGGTGTTCAATACCCAGAAATCATGTAATGTGAAAGTGATGATTTTATACCAAAGCCTGAAAAGCCACAAAGAGGCGATGCTGAGTACAGCTTTCTTTGGCCTGAGCCTTAACTGCTGTTCAGAAAATAGTTTGTGGAAATTTGTTGACATTCTGTCTAACAGAGAAATAGAAGGGAAGTTCCACATCAAAGCCATGCCTCGGGATTAAATGTGAAAGATCCTTGAATCAGTTGGCCTGTTAACTCACTCTCTGCTCCAAAGTTAAAACAAACAACTGTAAGCGCCACCTTTAAATTTTGTCCCGCTAAAGTCGACTGCAAAAAACTGGAGCTAGCTAAAGATAGCAGCTACTTAACCTTTAACATCCACTAGTTCAGGCTTTCTAGATTGATTGGTGCAGTTGTGGTTAGTTTTTGTTATCCACAGAAAAGAGAAGATTTTTCAAATTTCAAATGTAGTTAATATGCATTTTGGCATTACGGTTTTTCTCCTACAAGCGTTTCTATTTATGTCTTTAGAAGCTTAAAAAGGTTGTTTAATAGGAGGAGCAGTTGTGTTATGGAAGTACAGCTTGTAATAAGTTGAAATTATGAAAATATATAAAATAAATGAAAATATAGAGCTGCTCTTTTAATTATGCCAATAAAATCACAGAAAAACAAGACCAGGACACCATAGTCAGTCCAGCATCCACTGAGGTTTAATGACCAAGCTTTGTAAAATGTTTTGTCTACTTGCACAACCTCAGTTGAGTCATACACTCTCACAGGATGAAGTACCTTACCAATTTTCTGGTCACTGCATTGTTAGTGCAGACTATGTCATCACAACCCTGGAACCACTTATACTGGCTTTGAGTGAACTAAAGGAGGCGGCGTTATTTACTGTAACAATGTGCTCAAAATGAAAATACAAAAAAAAAAAAACCCTGATTAAAAACAAACAAAAGATAGACTAGAAACTAAGAATTTTGCAACTATGAATTTACAACGAGGATAAACCAAAGGGTCCCAAAACACACCGCAAGCAGGAATGACACAACAACAAGCAGAGGGAGAGGATTTAAATACAGGTGATGGGCAACAGGTAGGAATACAGGAGGAACAAATCAGCTATAACGAGATGGGAGCGGAGCAAACTAAATACAACACACATGAGACAGGACTACCAAAATAAAACAGGAAACACAACATAGAGACCGAGCGCGAGGGAGGCATAACAGGCTAGGGACAGGGAAGGGAACAGACTACATGACCAAGTAAATAAGGACTATAAATATAAAGGGTTAAACTGGGAAGCACAAATCAAGACTACGAAACAAAGATCACCACAATAATAAAGAAGCGAGGTCTCAAAATCCAGAAAACACTACAACTCTGAAAAAAACACATGAAACTCACTGAGGTCTTTTTCTGAACACCAGTTGTCATAACTCAGAAAATACAGTTTAAATAGAAAAAGATTTTAGGTTTTTTTTTTAAGTTGTCTAAAGCAGCCTACTCCTTTCAAGCTGTTGCAGCATCTCCGTCTGTATAATCGTACATTTTCTGCACCCCCACAGTAATATATGCTACCACTGCTTGCGTGCATGCTGTCATGCCTTCCTTCCCTTCTCAGGAGATAAAACAGGTCATTTCCAAATGAGAAGGTCAGTGGTTTGATCCCAGGCTCCTCTGGCTGAAGTGCCCGGAAGGTGACAGGATACTGAACCCTAAATTTCCCCATCAGAGTGACTGTGGGCAAGATAGTTGGAAAAGCACTCAAAATTTACTATCAGGAGTGACACCAAAAGGCATCAGCTGTTAAAATGTGAATGTTGCGGTACCTTAAGGTATTATTGCTGTACGTAGTGTTGAATGGTGCAGGATTTGGTATCAATACATTTGTCCAATTCTGTTTATTTATTTCTCAAAACAGACTCTCTTTTAATGACACCTTTCTAGTCTTAGTGACCACCTTATAGACATTTGTACCTACAGGGGACATTTGCACTTCTTATACCTTTAGGAGCAGAATCTGACCCTTACTGTCTCCCTGTTTATTAGAGTGTAGAAAACTATTTTAAAAAGACGGTCTTAAAATATCCTCAAAGGAAGTCAGAAACATATTTTCTAGTGGAATGCTACGGGTAGTGATTTTTTTATTTTCTGTGTTTATATGAATATCTGAGACAAAGTGGTAACATTTGGTGAAAGAAAGCATGGAAGAGTGGTGTTCAAGTTCAGGAGACACACCGGGGAAGATGTTTGGAGACTCAGAGGTTGATTATCTGACCCATTAAAACTGTTCCTCTGGGAAACCGGCTGCTCTTGCTGTGCAGGCAGTGAAGAAATCATATTCTAGCCTTCATTTGATCGACCTGCTGGTGGGCCTCGGATGGAAGCCAGGCATTTATTTCAGCCGTCTCACAGGAAGTCTCTCAAACCACCACAAACAAGTGGAGAAACCACTATCCACATCCAAGCTGCCACAGTCAATTACTGCAGGACCAAAGATCGCAGAACACAATAAGTCTTTCATAACAAGGGATCATCTATTAAAGTTTTTTAAAATTTTTTTACAACTATTGTAGCTGACATGGCAGAGCTCCGCAGTTCTGTTTTTTAAAAAATGTGTTTGCATCATCAGGAGTATATAAGGAGCCACTTTCAGTCAGTGGAATAGCCTGAAAAGTCTATAATTATCCCAGAGTGAATTTTATTGTAATTTACCATTAAATATTATATTTGGGCCAGTGTGATAACTCCTTTAGCTTCTCTAAGGCAGGTAGTCCTCCTATCCTCACCTTTATCTGCATTCAGATGAAGTCAGTCTGCCTTTACACTTCCATCTCAGTTGATCCACATATTGGCACGAAATCCCAGTTCAATCTTGGGATGTTATTCTTACAGTTAGTATTATTTCACTGATGGCACATGAAGGAATGAGCAAAACACATGTCGCCTGGAGTCCCATCCACACTCTGCCTGCTGCAACTGATTCACGACTTCCATCTCAGGAATCCTTGGCAGGACAAAAAAAAAGAAACCTGAGCAAAGAAAAGCCTGCGAAGACTTAAAGCTACATAATGTCAGGCCTCATAAATGAGGCAAAGCGGGGCTTGGGATTTGAATTCAGTTGAACATGAACCGCTCGATGCATTCTGACTAACAGAGGGATTATTTTGAAGTGTTTTAATCAAAAACAGGCGTGCATTCCAACTCAATCAAATTGGTCATGTTAAATTGGTTTACATGGATCAGGCTGGCCACGACTCTAACTCTGCAGCAGAGAGTCGGCAAAGTCACAGAGACGGCAGCTCGCAATATGATTTTTGTTGCTGACACCAAATTCACAAAAAGCATATATACATATATATATGTATATATTTAAATAAATTCGATTTTAAACATTTCTACTTGGGGTGATACATAGAGTATAAGCAAACTTACACTTAGGGTCCACTC
>NW_005187422.1:4176266-4178438 GCF_000239375.1 Pundamilia nyererei
GTGTGTGTGTGTGTGTGTGTGTGTGTGTGTGTGTGTGTGTGTGTGTGTTGGTTTTGGTCACAGCCACAGACTGTATATAAAGATGGATGTAGATGTTCTTTGTTGGTTGGTGATGTTGTGAAGCCTCAAGCTGAGAGCTTTTAGCTGTTGCTGAAAGACATCACGAGTGAGCAGTCGCTGCACTAACAGTTCACTTGATCAGTTTGAAGTAGATTAGATAAACAGTTGTTGAGATAGACAGAGATGCTTGTCCCAACGTAAAAAGGGATCGAAATGCCAAAATAAGAGCTGCTTTAAAATGAGCTTACTGTAATGTATGTTTTATTGAAATTTCTGACTCCTGCTTATTTCACAGTCATGTCAAAAAGGTAAACCTCTGTATGATTTAAAAAATGGGCTCTGTTGTAGTTTTGCATACACATGCATCTTCAATAAATGACAGTGATGGAGGTATAAAACTGGTGTGCTCCCTTCCCAGCAGCCACACTGTCCCTGCCACGAAGCCCTTTCAAGCAGCACATGCACCCTGCAGTGTCTACCATCAAAAATCCTTTATATTGGCTGAGACAAAGAGACTGTCGAGGACTTCTACAGGGGTTATCTAAGTCTGTGCAGAGGCCTGAATACTTTAAGGGGAAGATCAAATGGAAAAGTATACGCTTTTGTTCTGAAAATCAAGTCCTTCAAGTGCTTTGAGTGCTTTTGTCATTCTGCAACACATCCTCTGTGCTGTCTGAATTTCTCTTTGTGGCACAGTTCGCCCCAGTTGTAACACAATCTTCCCCCATAAGGTAAAGCAGAGAGGATAAATAGTTATAAAGTTTTAGTTCAATAAAGACTTGCAGATGATCTGTATATTTTCATGTTATAAGCTAAAACAGATGTTATCTGTAGAAACAAAGCACCTAAAGGAGAGAAAAGCCTCTGCAGATTTCTTGCATGTCTCTGCTTCCCACTAGCTGCAGACAGAAAAGGAGAGTGCAGGAAGTTGTGAGACACTGATTAGCTGCTGAGACAGATGGCGTTAACTGTGTTCCAGTGAAATCCAGCAGACTGCCCACAGCCCCGGCTCCCACAGGCCTCAGCAGAGCTCTGGATCACATAAGATGCACCCTGAGAACATGCCACAGGGAAGTTCCCTTACTTTGGCAGCCAAAATCAGGTTTCCAGCACCAGCACAAGATTTACTTTAATATCTCTTCTTCCTTGCTTGTGAAGTTCTATTTCATATTTTTGATCCACATAAAAATAACCCATGTTTTCTGGAAATAACAAATACTCCTCCCTGTACAGGAATAGCTATTTTTGATCAGGAAATGTCCCAGGGCCAGGTGGCATCAATCTCCTGCTCACACCCCAAAAATGACAGAATCTTTTTCCTAAAAACCATCCTTCCCCTTCATGAATAGAAAAAAGGTTGCACTGTATAATTCCTTAAGGGTTCAGGATGATTCGAACAAATGAGCACCATACAGTTAGAAAGTCCACTTTCTGTACAGCCGGGACAGTTAGCAAGCTTGAAGTCACGGAGACAAACAATAATCAAGCGCATAAATGAGCAAAAGTTTTCATTGTGTTCGATGTAGACAGAGAAAGATACAGCAGATGTTAAAGAATAACAAAAGGAAATTCCCAGGGAAACTTCACTGATGCCTTCTGTCTGTTGTTTGCACACCTTTACAAGTGGTGTCCATGGCTATTGGATTTGGAGGTTTACTTTGAGGACAAGATAAAATCCAATCTGTGCTCACGTTTGCTCATGATCTGGTGCTAGGTATAAATAACAGATACCCAGTACCAGAAGCTCAACTGTAGTATTTTGGCTGCTTCTGTCTGTGTTGTGTTTGTTTGTTTTTAAGTCTGCAGTGATAAATGGTAATCGGACTCAATCAATCAATTTTACTTATGTAGCACTTTTAAAAACAACAAATGTTGACCAAAGTACTGTACAATAAAATAATCAGATAGAATTTAAAAGGAAAGTAAAATAAAAGATAAGAAAGTAATACGAACAAAATAATGACAGACTCACAGAATTAATTCCCATTCTTATAAACTGCTTTTCTAATAGCACAGAGCACTCAAAATACTTTATACAACATGCCTCATTAAAAGCACTACTTTCTATCTAACATTCACACACTTTCATACTCTGGTGGATGAGACCATCTG
>NW_005187422.1:4178972-4180836 GCF_000239375.1 Pundamilia nyererei
CACCTGGTAGAGCAGAACGCTGATCATTTTATTAAAGATGAAAGACTTTAGACAGTTTTTCAACTCTCAGTAATGCCATAGTGATCGTTTGATATATGGACCTGCAGCGGAGTTTAGACCCAGACACGGCTAGTGACGTCAGACTTTACGACCGGATTACGAGTCAAGTAGTATCACCTGCTGTATGGAACAAACCATCCAAGAGCACATGGTCTTGGATGGTTTGTTCCATACAGCAGGTGATACTACTTGACTCGTAATTGCAGCTCCAAAAAGGCACCAACAGAAGAAACATGCTAGTGAGGTCAAGTTCAGTGATACAGTTAAGAGGAGCTGAAGCATAGCAAAACGCTACCATCAGTGTCGGGTTCTGTTGGGGTGTATGCTAATCAAAGAAGTCATGTCCTTAAAGTTAACCTTTGTTGTATCTTCAGATGAAATGACTCAGGGCACTTAAAGTTTGGTGATTCTGTATCAAAATAAGGTTCAAAAGCTTTTTTTTCCTTTTTTCTCCAGGATGTTATACTTTTACCGCCATATTTTACCGCCCCTCCCTGAGCCTGGTTCTGAAGAGGTTTCTTCCTGTTAATAGGGAGTTTTTCTTTCCTTTTCCTTCCCACTGTCACCAAAGTGCTAGCTCATAGGGGGCCATATAATTGTTGGGTTTTCTCTGTATGTAATATTGTAGAGTCTACCTTACAATATAAAGCACCTTGAGGCAACTGTTGATGTGATTTGGCGCTGTAGAAATATGAATTAAACTTAATATTTGCTGCTACCAAATTATCCCATAGACTGAAATTCAGAGTCTGAGAGTGCTACATCTCTGTCTTAAAATACCTGTGGTCAAGTAGTCATTACACAAAACAGTTTTTTGGCATTTCTGAGTTTTCAGCCCAGAAGGCTGAAAAATAAAACCAAAGTGAGATGTACTGGTACATTTTCAGTGCTGGATCTCTTCCACTATGTCAAGCCTATTGCCCTTTTAATGGAATTTTATTCTGGGAAGCAAAGTTGCAGCGAGCCAAATAGACATTTAATTTGAAATGTGTATTAGTGTAGCCAAAGAACTCTGCAAGCCTGACCCACTTAGTATTGACAGTCTGAACCCTGGAATGGAAACCTGTTAGCATCCAGCTCACTGACCATTCATTGAGGGTGTGAGCAAAGGTTTCACAGCTTGGTTAGCTTCCACCTCTTTTTGTATTTGGAACACGGAAATGTAAAGACAGATTACTCTTATGCATTTTGGCATTACACTTCTTCTGTAATGCCAAAATGTACGAGAGTTCATTTGAACTATAAAGTCTTGTATCCATCCATCCTCTCCAACTTATCCAATTCATGGTAACAGGATTTGAAACCTATCCCAGCTCCAATACGGCAAAAGGCAGGATACACCCTGGACAGGCTGCCAGTCTGTTGCAGTGCTAACACAGAGTGTTAGACAACCATCTGCATCTCTGGGGAATTTAGAATCACCAGTTAACCTAATACCGCATATTGCATGTCTTTGGACTGTGGGAGGATGCTGAAGTAAGCACCTTGAGGCAACTGTTGTTGTGATTTGGCACAAATAAAATTTAATATAATTGAGTACCCAGAGAGAACCCAAGTAGACATCGACAGAACGCGCAAGCTCCGCACAGATGGTGGGGATGAACCTAGGACCTTCTTGGTGTGGAACAACCGTGCTAACCACCACCCCACTGTGTGGGCATCAGATGTTGGATTTACTTAATTCAATAGTGGACATTGGTTGCACACAACTGTTTTGCTTTGGCAGAAACTTAAGCAACTGAGTTACAGTTTTTCTCAGTCGCTTTGGTGCGTTTCTCAGATCAGAATTGAAATTCTCATAACT